>NC_050187.1:332500-632500 GCF_008315115.2 Sander lucioperca
TACTTACATTCTTGGCGCTTGTATTAAAAAAAAAGGAAGAAAAAAAACTGACTGCAATTTATTCCATTATCAAGTCAATTTTCAGCAGTGACGCTGTGCTGTGTTATTTTACTATCTCTTTACATAAATGTTTTTTTCTACTACTATGGGCTAACAGTTAACATAGAAACGATCAGACATACATTTAAACGCCCTCTGTAAATAGACAGTATTACATGGCTATGCTGCCACCTGCTGGTAGGGGCAGTAAATTACAATTTGACCCACTTTCACTTAACTACGTTGCTGTAAAGTCTCAATCACATCTCCGTGATCTGCGTAACGACAGTACAGTGGAACGTTGGCCTTCAACAGAGTCAACAGACAGTAATAACCTAATATACCATCATTACTGAGATTAAACTACATTATCCGTTATATTTGCACTGAATAAACGCATTCAGTAAACAGAAACATAACTTTTGCAGCGCACATGAACAGATGTGCAATATTAGCTCACACATAAAATAGCACCCTGGTGAATTAGCCTACTGTTGCTAACGTACATTCATAAATCCTGTATAACATCGTCCCGTACCTACAGGACATCAGACTTACTTATCGATGCACAGCAGTGTCCATAAACTTAGTCCAATGAGAGGAGAAAGGAAAGTGTGATAGTGTTCCACGTTAACGCTTTTTTCTCTCTCAACTATCGCATGCTGATACGTTACCAGTATTAGTCCAGGTAGAGCGAGCTACAACTGACAGGGAGAGAGAGACTGTATCACTACAGCCAATCCAGTCTGCTCAAAGCCATGGTCTTTTTCACAAATAGGTTGCACGTAAGGGGGAAAAAGTAGCTTCCACATAAGGGCCCCTATCTTGCACCCTGCGCAGCACAGCGCAAAGCCCCACGCAAGTGTCGTTCCTAGTTTAAGACAGACGCAGATGTAAATTTCCCGTCCAGCGCCCACGACTAGGATTAGTGCGTGTCTGACAGGGTGGGGGGGCGTGGCATCACGATGGGGGCTCTCCATCGTGATGTCGGTCAGCCATCACGATGGACGATACAACCCTAGCCATCACTGTACACAATCACACAATATTCTGCACTACGCTTTATTATTTATTACTCTGTGTCACCTCCAACTGTGCAATATTTTATTTCTATTCATCCGCACCTTACTCATCTGTACATCTGTGTTTATACACTGTCTATAGAAGGGTGTTTATTGTGTAAATATGTTTGATTTATTATTATTGTAACTAATTCTATTTTTTCTATTTCTTATAAATGTATATTTTTCTCCTATGTCTACTTAATGTGTATTTGTGTTATTCTGATGTGTGTAATTTTTTTCATTTGAGCTGCTGTAGCACAGGAATTTCCCCAGTGTGGGATTAATAAAGTCTATCTTATCTTGTAATAGGTGTGGAGATGTTAATGTCACCTCTCCATAATAGCATAGTGAGAAGGGAGGGGGAGGACGGGGAGAAGGATGGGCTCTGGCTTTATGAGGGGGAAAATGAAAGCCTGAGGCATGGCTACTTGTTTAATGACATTTCAGCTTCTCTTCAGGTCTGCCAATGAAATGACAGCAATTATGGAAAACAAGACAGAGGCCCTCAAATTAGTCCATAATTCATAAGCATTCAAGTAATGAGCTGCAGTTAATAAGGCAATGGTGAATTAAATTAGCAAAAGCGTACAGAGCTGAGCAGCAATGTAGATCCAAGATGAACAGAATATCTCAGACAGGCATGGTCATTCTATAGGCCTGCTGTGTACAAGCTAGTCTTTAACTGAAACTGCACATAGTCACATTCCGCTGGTTTCTCCTGTCACTGAATAGGTGGGCTGGTTCACACAGCCTTGACGACTATTTATTATACTTGAAATCAGTTTCATTAGTCTGGGTTTAATCCAGAGTTTTATTGTCCTGTGATCATCTGCATGCCATTTTAGAGGCTTTTCCTTGGCGCCGACACTGAATATAAATAAATGATGCATGGTTCTGCATGGACAACTTTGTGAAAGAACTGCCAGGTAAATGTAAAGCAGACAACGAAGCCACCAAACACTACCCGTACCAAAACAAAGAGAAGAAGATATGCAGTGGTAAAGACAGTTGATGTAAGGAGCCAATCTCCCAGTGGGATCACATGCCTATCCCTTCACGGAAAATGAAAGGGGCTTCATTAGCATAGGAAACAGACGTTTACATTGGGATAGCACCTGCACTGTTTCATTAGTCATTGTCAGACAGTATGTTTGAGAACTAGAATAAGTCTTGTTTTGCCAGAGGAGGCTAGCCATCAGGATAGTACAGTGGTAAAAGTTGAACTTTTGGCAGGGTTCAACCTTAAGGATTTGTTTTTATTAGTGGTTATCAAAAAATGACAAAGATGACTGGAGTAAATTATTATATTAGTTATTTATATTACGATGATGATCGGAAATTATTATTTCAACTCTTTTTCAACCTGTTGTTTTAGTTACTAGCCCAACATGGCCTTCTACTTGCCCCAGGCCATCCGCCAACCCTTATTGTTATAGTTTCATTTTATTTATTATTTGAAGGCTACATGGCACTATATTAAAACTACTGTTTTAATATTTATCATGTATCTATTTTGTAATGTTTTTTTCATTATGTGACTGTGGCCACTATTGTTGTGTGTTTATGTTCAAATGTTAAAATAAAGGAATTCATGTTTAAGTGTAAGGTTTTTTTCTCACACACACCGTTGACTTTGGTATCGAATATCGTGTACTTTTGGTGGTTTCTTGTATGTGACATCCCTACTCTGTGCACGTCCTATTTAATCAATGTTCATCCGCTGCCTGCTAACATAATAGGAACACGTGGTCCCGAAACAACCCGGCCAAAGTTCCACCCATACTGTTAGGGAGAAGAGACAGTCGGAGTATTCAGAGATGACCGCCGCCATTAAACTTAACGGACATAAAACACACACAGGCTTAACACAGGTGACGCTGGAGACAGAGGGCTAGCTTGACAGCACATGTAGAATGTAGTGTAAACTACAGCTGTGCTAATGTGTCTGCTAGCCATGGCAGCAGTAAGCTCTGGCTCAGCTGCTGCTAGCGCTCCGGTGTAGATACTCACACGTGTATGAAAGAGACGTCACGCCAGACTCCAGCAGAGAAATAAACCGGATTATGATTCGGCACATAGCCATGCAAAACGATAGAACAACAGAACAGGGGTTTCCATGCAGCTAGCTAGCACTCAGGCTAAACCTCAATTCGCAAAAGCAAAATCTAAATTGCACTCAAAACTCCATCTCGGTATTATTTTGAGAGGAACGTTGAAAATCGCTATCAAGTATTAAGGTTACTTCGTGTGAGAGGTACTGTTGTTGCCCATGAGTAAGACCAATTCACCCTGGGGTCCGACACACACGAGAGCACGGCACGTACTGTTGCTAACAGCTCGCTTAGCTAAATATTAAATTCATATCAATTCCTTTTGACTGTAGCGGAGCCATATCTTTCGTTAGCATGACATTAAAAAGCTGTCATTAACGTTACCATGAAACGGCTAAACCGGTGCCGTACACCGTACCCGTGAGTTCATCCCCGGGGAAAGCCTCGAACGTTACACCGCCGCGGCGCGGAGAACCTGAAACGTCCCTTTGTCAGTGTGCCAGTGTAGCCGTTCAACGCGCTCATGACATAACATGAAATAAGAAAAGACAGCCTGGTGTCTCACCTGCAGTCCTGGAAACAGTCTGCTTCCATTCCGCCGCCTCGCTCGGTGTTAAGAAGCCCCGGAGGACGGGGATCTCTACGTCCAGCGGCATTCCTACCGACTCCGGTCCCCGGTGAAGAGCTTCAGTCTGGACGTTCCTAGGTCAAAGCCGGCGATTAATCGCTTTCTAATGAGCCAAGTCGGTGTTTCTTAGTCCCACTTCAAATGTTTATTTCCACCCATGTGGTGCAAGTGGCATCAGTGAGCAGCCATGACAGATGCGCATTGCATTATGGGGGGACTAATCGAATGGAGACTTGTGTGGCGGGTCTGTGGTCGTTTTCGAAATCGCCTAAGTACTACATACTACAGACGGTACTGCGTTCATCAGTAGTATGCAGTATAAAACAGGTAAATCGTTTTATTCTGCAGTATGCTAGGCCAGGCTGAGCCTTTGAACAAGCTCTCAAAAGCACTGGACATAAAAATGAACTCACACCACTATTGCAAATGAAGAATATAACTTATCGAGCTATGGATTCGTTAGTTAGTTTCCTTTTTAAGATGCTGCATGGATAAGCCCCCCCATAACCTGTTTATTCTAACAGCTCATGGTGACAACGACAGGAGACTGTTCTATAAAGCATTACTCAACATTTGCCCAACCTTTTCAGTTAGGCTACATGAACAGTTAGTTTTAGTCAGTTTAAAACTCATTTTAAAAAGAGTCATGTTGTCATTAATAATGATAATATGCCATGATAAGATAATGCCTCTTCAATAAATGAATGAAAATGAAATGACTTCTACATACAGTTTTTTACAATCACTTTGCTACTAATTTCAGAACCTTGATGTCATTTTTCAAAACTCTAAACACAAAACTCCAAATAATGTTTAAAACATTGCATTGTGCATTCATATATTTAAAGAAATCTTGCACTGGCACAATCATTGGTTCAAAAAACTAATTGATTGTGAAATACCATTGAAACGTTACTCTAGATCAGCCACACACAAGCTACCCATAGTTTCACTGGGTCATCGTTCGTACAATCATTAAATATTGTAGCACAAAACAGGTGATACATGTTTCATTATGGTACTACATGTAAATGCATCCCTGTAAAAGTACTGCAGTAGTAGAGAGAATACTACAGACACAGTGGAATCATTGAACAAAATCTGAAATTTGATGAAAAAAATACAGTACAATCACAACATAGGTTTATTTGAATCAAAGCAAAATATAAAAGAAAAGGCAGTACTGTCAAATGCAGTGTTCCTCAACTTGCTTGCTTGTACTGTAAAAAGCTAAACAAAGGAGGGATTACTGTACTTCTACATTTTCATCAACTCTGTCTTGTGGATTTGGCCGCAGGTTCTCATCTACATCACAATGGATGTTTTCATTAGCCAAACATCTTGGAAAAAACCTTTGGCATGGCGAATCCAGGCCTGACACTGGTCTGCTGTGATGTCATTGCATGCGTCATCTATGGCCTGGAGAAGAGTGACTTGTTCATGAGGGCGCCTATCATTATCATCATATTCCTCAATCGGGTCAAGGAAAGGAGTATGGGGGTAAATACAGGGTGGTAAAATTGTGGGCTTAAAACAATGCTTGCACCATGTCCATAGTAGGAAAAGAACAGGTGTATTCAAACCCATTAATTATGGCTGCATTCCACTTAGGAGAGGTCCTGGTATTGTGCATGCTGACTCACTGAAATAGCTTACTGGGACACTAGATGGAACTGAGCCATCGTTAAGGTGATCAATTTCAGCTGTGCTGGTCCTACTATGACAAGTCAACATGTCTGCTGTGAAAAAGGTCCATGACATAGCATAGGTCACGCCATCAGCTCTACAGACCTGATCAAACTCATCAAGGAAGGTTACAAGGAGAGCTGCATTGTATGATCCAATACGATGTCTGCGTCCCACCACATCTTGGCCCTCATTTATGAAATGTGAGTACGACCAAAAACAGGCGTAGGACGGGCGTACGCCGATTCCTACGCAAAGCAAGGGATTTATCACTTTGAACGTGAGCGTAGGCTGCGATAAAATTTCACGTCTGGTCTGAACTCGTGTACGCAAGTTTTTGAGTCAGTGTGGACTTGCGGTGCAGTATATAAAAAGTTTATCAGGAGAAGGAGAAGTCATCAGTTGATCACTTATCAGCAATGGCAGATCTGGGTCTTTTAAAAGACCTCTATTCGCTGGTACAACAGTGCACACGTACGCGCACGGGCCACGGTGGAGTGCTCCATCGGATTGATTAAGGGTAGATGGCATCAGCGGGGGGACCCTACTATACATGGCAGAAAAATTCTGCAACATAGTTTTAGCCTGTGGGGTTCTGGGCCAGATGACCCGATGCCCAGAGACCAGTGTCCAGCACAGCCCCAGCTGGGCCTACACCAAGGAGACAGGATATTATTCCTCGCTTTTAAAAGGTATAGTGTTATGTTTGGCAATGATAGCCTACTCAATACAGGAACCATGACGATGCACAACATTTATTTCTGCCATTGACCGATATATTTTGGCTTGTTTTTCCAGCCCCTCTGTTGTCAGGAGACAGGGTCGAGGTGGGGGTCCAGCACGGGGGGCGGAGGATACTAGGGCTTAACGATTTTTGAAAATAATCTAATTGCGATTTTTTTTCCCCAAATATTGCGATTGCGATTCGATTTTTTTTTTTAAGCTTTGTCTTCTGTATTATTCAACAAAGACAAACAATAAATCATTTTATAGTATGAACAACACACAATTACACACTAGACAGTTAAAAAAGTAAAAATATAGTATATACACACACACAACAGTGTAATTTTTTACAGTGCACAGAGAGGAGCTGCCTCCAGCCCCTCCCCCTCGTGAAGTTGCGTGCTGCCGTGTGCACTTGTTCAGAGATGCTATCGTTACGTTAGCTAGTTGCTGGTGTTCTTGCCGTGGGATTAACTGTACTAATAAAACTGTTGAAACACCGCGGCCACACTGCTGTGAAAGCTCCCCGAACGTCATTTATCAGAGTCTGGTTGTTACCCCTCTCAGTGGCAGCTCCTCCACTCATATCTTTATAACGGAGCTAACCGCTAACCGGAGCTAACAGCTAATCAGAGCTAGTTGCCAACCGAGCCTTCAGTTCTGCGTTCCTGTATCCATTAACTGCACGTATGGACTCGAACCAGAATAAAACCCTTCATTTTATTAAAATGGCTGTAAAAGTTTTAAACTACAACTCAGAGTTGTTTGAATGACAGAAATCAGCTCAAGGTACGGCGTAGCGTTAGCGTGCTAGTTGATGCTTTCTCTGCGGAGTGCAGACTGATTTGCTCTCGCGAGTCATGTGACCAAATCGCAGCCTTTGCAATTAGGAAATCGCGTTTTAATATATCGCGATATTATCGCAAATGCAATTAATCGTTCAGCCCTAGAGGACACGTGCTCTCCCTCACAGCTGTTGCCTGGCTCTGACTCATGAAAAAAAACACGAGTAAAATAAAAGACTCTGCATAAACTCCACTACTGTGTGTTTATTTAAATATACGTAAACCATGTAGGCCTAAGAGATTGCAATATAAGCCTGTATATTACTATTAGGACTATAGCATACATATGTCAAAGAAGTATAAATTAAATAAACTTCAGCTGGAGTCTGATTTACCACAGCAACAGTGTTCACTGCATCAGTGATCTCTTTCCATTCCCCATTCTTTCTACAGCCTTTAATACCAGTTTTCAGGCTGACAAATAGTGAACCTGAGATATCAGGGTTTCAATCTCCACCTCTGAAAAATGCCGCTTCTCAGCCAGATTACGTCTCTCCATGTCGTAAATTATAGGGGCGAGGCCTCAAAACCCAGAATATATTGGGACATGATATTTAAATTATGATCGTTTCCAGCCGCTGCATTTATCAATGTGCGACCATTCTTACGCTCTGATTGGTGTGATATGAACGTTTAATGAATCACACGTGAAGCCTGCCGTAAGATGATTTCTGCGCTCATATCTGCGCTGGTTTCTACGTTAGGTTGATAAATGAGGGCCCTTGTGCTATAGCCCCACACATGGTAATGTTGGCCCCACGTCCAGGTACTTGGATGGTTGCCCGCTGACCTCTCCTTGTCTTGGCCAGGTTAAAGCCTGCCTCATTCAAATATATACATTTGTGATGGTTGTCATCAGCATCCAGCTCCACCACCCTCTTAAAATACATTTTGGAAAGAGATTTACTGATTACTGTACAATGCAGAATTATTTTACAACAGCCATCTTGAAACTGAACATACCTGAACATACTCAGTCCTCATTTGCTTCACTCTGTCTGCATTTCTTTCAAAATATTATATAGTATAGTTGTTTTAAAAACACCGGGTGCCTTTTCAGCATGCATGCAATAGTCAGCAAACTTATGGATTCCACATTGTTAAACATGTCTTCATTGTCCAAGATATGCTGGCGAATTTCTGTAAGGCGAATATCATTTCTGGCCCGAACCAAATCAACCACAGCCTGCTCTTGTTGGTCAGTCAGAATTTTGCCTCTGCCTCACCTATTTGGCCTGATCTCAATTCTACAGGGGACATTAAGAACACACTTAGTCGCATCAGCTACTCTGTGATACACATTGGTATGCAGTCATTTGACAATTGAGAGTAGCAGAATGTTTAGTGCATGCTGAAGACTCTCATTGCAGAAAGTTCTGATTATTGAGGCCATGGTTGATCTTCTGAGGTTTGGTTGAATCATTGTAGTCGCCTCAGTCATTGTCATGCCACGATTTATGACATGGTCTACAACTATTGCTCGGATTTCATTGGACGTTCTTTGCTGTTGCTGCTGCTGTCTCGGTCCGTGGCCTTGTCCTCTACCACGTTCCCCCACACGTCTCAAACGAGGCCCACGACCACCTCTCAGAAGGGGTGCTTGTCCCCTGCCATTCCTTTGACCAACACATCTTCCTCGTCTTCCTCCCACCACTGCTTGACCTCTATTGTGACCTGCTGGCTCCATGTTACATATCGCTATGTTGTTGCAAGTGGATCCCAATCAGTTCTTTATATACTCGTACCACAATGTGAACTCAATCATCAGTAACGAGTTGGCAGAATTGGACAAGCAATTCCAAGGGCCTGCATCCATACAGTACAGTACTGTCAATACTGTAAATACTTTGAAAAAGTGGTACATGGGACCATAGAAACAGTGTCTGATAAACAGTAGTACATTACAGTAAAGGTGGTACATGGGAGCATAGAAACAGTGTCTGGTAAACAGTAGTACATTACAGTAAAGGTGGTACATGGGAGCATAGAAACAGTGTCTGGTAAACAGTAGTACATTACAGTAAAGAATGATGATGAAATATTACATCCACAGATCATGTAGTCTAATTGGTTCATGCTCCACGCTAATTGGTGACAATGAATCTCGTTATCTTGAAACTTTCATGATCTAAACATGGAATATTGTCTGTTTCCATAGAACTATGCATTAAGAGTAATGCAACAGTTACTTATCATGTTGAGTAGTTGTATTGATTGATAGTTAGATCATTGTGATGGAATGAATAGACAATCATCTGAAATGTAATGTGTGGATTGCCTTTTGAAATAGTAGTACTTTGATGTTAAGTTGTGTCATATTGAACAGGTGATCTTTGTTAAATGAATAAATGATCTCAGGTTTATGTGGATTGTATCCAAGCAATTGAAAGAAGTGTTAGAGTTTTGAAAAATGTGCATTTTGATCATTGGTTGTGAGTTTTGTATCTAGAGTTATGAAAAATGACATCAGTGTTCTGAAATTAGTGCCAAAGTGATTGTAAAAAATATATATATAATATTATATATAACATAGCATGTTACCACTTTATGTTGCTACAACTGTTTACATATCTACCGTACAAACTGAAACTTAATTTCTTAATTCTTTTTGTGAAATAAGCAAATACAACAAACAATAATTATGAACTGAAATATTAAATCTAATTCATATACATGTGTGTGGTGTGTGTGTGTGTGTGTGGTGTGTGTGTGTGTGTGTGTGTGTGTGTGTGTGTGGTGTGTGTGTGTGAGTGTGTGGTGTGTGTGTGTGTGTGTGTGAGTGACAGTCGGCCAGCGAGCTAGTTAACGTTATGCCCGCAATCGCTTGTGAAGCTTTATAACTCGGAAAAGGCAGACTGCCACAGGTTCCAGTTAATCTTCTAATGAATATTTGTGTTGTAATATTTAAACAAACGATCGGGGAAATAAACGCCTCTGGTCCTCGAGTCTCCTAAGAGAGTTCCAGCCAGTTACATCCACGATGTTCCACTTCTGGGATTGCTCTGGTGCCGCCAGAAATTCTGCCAGATGTCCCTCATTTTTGGCCAGATGTCCGTCCCCTTCCTCTTCCTTTGTGTTGGCGTTCTAACTTCCGGTGGATTTATGAGAACTATACGACTAAAACTACTTTTGAACGTACACACGTTCCCCCAAAACAAGTTCCTTCATTCCTATTTAGCAGAGGCACCGTGGCTCCGTCCGGAGCTTAGCACTGCCCAAGACAATTGTGATTGGTTTAAAGTGCTCATATTATACTTATTTTAAAGATTATTTTTTGGGCATTTTAGGCCTTTATTTGATAGGACAGCTGAAGACATGAAAGAAGAGAGAGAGGGAATGACATGCAGCAAAGGGCCGCAGGTCGGAGTCAAACCTGGGCCGCTGCGTTGAGGAGTAAACCTCTATATATGAGTGCCCGCTCTACCAACTCTGCTATCTAGGCACCCATATTATGCTCATTTTCAGGTTCATAATTGTATTTAGAGGTTGTACCAGAATAGGTTTATGTGGTTTAATTTTCAAAAAACACCATATTTTTGTTGTACTGCACATTGCTGCAGCTCCTCTTTTCACCCTGTGTTCAGGTCTCTGTTTTAGCTACAGAGTGAGACCTCTCACTGCTGTAACATCTTTGTTGGGAGTCACACATGCTCAGTAGCTAGGTAAGGACTACTAGCCAGTCAGAAGCAGAGTATGAGGGCGTGCCCTGACAGTACCTAGGTAAGGACTACTAGCCAGTCAGAAGCAGGGTATGAGGGCGTGCCCTGACAGTAGCTAGGTAAGGACTACTAGCCAGTCAGAAGCAGAGTATGAGGGCGTGTCCTGACAGTAGCTAGGTAAGGACTACTAGCCAGTCAGAAGCAGAGTATGAGGGCGTGCCCTGACAGTAACTAGGTAAGGACTACTAGCCAGTCAGAAGCAGAGTATGAGGGCGTGCCCTGACAGTAACTAGGTAAGGACTACTAGCCAGTCAGAAGCAGAGTATGAGGGCGTGCCCTGACAGTAGCTAGGTAAGGACTACTAGCCAGTCAGAAGCAGAGTATGAGGGCGTGCCCTGACAGTAACTAGGTAAGGACTACTAGCCAGTCAATTTCAATTCAATTTATTTTATTTATAGTATCAAATCATAACAAGAGTTATCTCGAGACACTTTACAGATAGAGTAGGTCTAGACCAGACTCTGTAGTCAGAAGCAGAGTATGAGGGCGTGCCCTGACAGTAGCTAGGTAAGGACTACTAGCCAGTCAGAAGCAGAGTATGAGGGCGTGCCCTGACAGTAACTAGGTAAGGACTACTAGCCAGTCAGAAGCAGAGTATGAGGGCGTGTCATGCTAGCAGCTGGTGGTAATGGAGCAGTGGATATGACAAAGGCTGGACTACAATAGAGCTGTTTGGAGCAGTTTGTGAACAGTGTTTTCTGTTGGAGATGGTAAGTCCCTTTGGGGTGGACCTTTTTCACTTTGTAAACCTATAACATGCACAAAAAAGATATATAACACAATAAAGGAAAGGGAAAATGACAAAAAGCAGAATATGAGCACTTTAAAGAACTGCCAATAAACCAGAGCACGTTTTTCTCCCATCCCAGAATGCTGTGTGGACTAGTCACAGCGCTGTGGAGGAAGGTCTGGCAATGCGAGACTATCAGCCAGCCGACAGCGGGGTCTGTGATGGTGGACAGGCCGAGGGGCCAGCCAGCGACCCCGGCATGCACTAGCTGGCTGTCACGTCAGACTGTGGAGGTTCTCAACTCGGACAACTTCGGAGCAAATTTGCAATTCACCATAAAATTTTGTAAAACTATCTATCATATCAAACTCTACAGTTTATTTCCTGCATAAAAAAAGTCTCCGAAGTGAATTTAGTGCTAAAATAGACACACATTTTAATAAGATTCCAGTTGTTGGCCACAACGGCAAGCCACGTTTGTTGTGATTGTTGTGTCGCTTTGCATTGTGGGATACAGTAGGCGAGGTAGACTGGTCTGAAGCATACTGGAAATTTTCTGGGAATCAGTACGACATCCGGGTAGTTTTGGCATACTGCAGATTTTTCTTTTGTTTGCTTACTGCATACTACATGCTACATTGTGGCCAAATCAGTATGTACTGCTAGTATAGTAGTCTCACTCATGGATGTATTAAGACATGCTGTGTATGTACTGAATCAGGATAATAGACATGTCCACATCACGGACAGAGACAGTAATGGCGTTTTTCCATCACATGGTACCTGCTTGACTCGCCTCGACTCTACTCGCCTTTTTGGTTTTCCATTACGAAAAAAAGTACCTGGTACCTGCTAACAGGTACTTTTTTTAGTACCACCTCAGTCGAGGTTCCAAGCGAGCTGAGGCGAGCCGAAAGGTGACATGAAAGCGACAGACGGGGGTGTCCTGAACAAACCCGCTATTATTTTTAAACAGTTTAGCCAGCTGTGTATTTTTTTGCTGCCTCCAGCTTCTTCTGAAACTAAATGTGTCTTCTGGCAACAACAACACACCTTCGACGTTCTGTGTGTGTGTCGCGTTAGGTCACGGCAGTTTACTGTGGTGTCGCTGTGACGACCAGCCAAGCTCGCCTCACGCATGAGGCGGTACTAAATCTGCAATAGAAAAAGGACGGGGCACCGCGGCCGAGTCGAGTTGAGCCAAGTAGAGCTGGTACTAGCAGTGGAAAAACACCATAACAGTCCACAGCAGTTCTGCTCTTAGTTAAACTGTGATCGTATAGTGGAAATGGCGAATTTGTATTTTATTTATTTTTGAAGATTATTTTTGGGCCTTTTATGGCCTTTAATTGATAGGACAGCTTGAAGATAGGAAAGGAGAGGGGGGGGACGACATGGAGCAAATGGCCGCGGGTCGGATTCGCAGTAGTTGAATATTCGATGCTTCGATCTAAGGAGCCTGATTCGTAGTCGAATCTTCACAGAGGGTTATGAAACGAGGACCGTGCCATTTGGGCTATATGAGGGTGCTCAATGTCTGATTTGACATAGAACTACCTGTTTTCTCCCAATAAGTTAATATACGGCCTATTATGATATCAATACCAACATCTAATGCTGTAAATAAAAATGTGGAAAGAAAGAAGCTTTTAATAGCCTAAATGTTTTAAAAGTGCCAGATTGAAGTTTCCCTTTCCATGATGGGATGGAGGAGCGTCTTGGTGGCAGGGACTGAAACCTTTGATGTCTGGGGAGAGGACATCTAAAGTTAACATTGTTAATTGTAGTAGATAAACGTGTTGTAACCCTGATCGCTGGGCTACCGTGATCCCATCATCAAATCAGCAAGCCGCGGCGTTCTATGCAACGAGGCAACGGTTGCATTTGTGACAGAAAAACATGACGACAGGGCTGTAAAAGAAGTAGAGAGTGCGCGCTGCAGGAAAGCAGACTTTAGCTCTGTGTGCTGCATGCGCTCCTCGTCACGTGCAGCTGCTGACTGCTCAGTGACACACTTTTTTAGGTCTGTGTTCTAATCAGTTGTATGTTTTCATAAAAAGGAGCTTTACACACAACCTTATCACAGCTGAATATTTCATCACTAGTTAGAAAAACAGACATATAAACAGTATGTATCTTTTGAGGATCCTGAGTAGATTACATTGAGCACTACTGTGTAATAGTCAGTTACAAAACTCTCCCTAAAGAGATACGCAAGGATAGGCTGGTACCTAAACCTAAACCTAACAGAGACATAGGAGATGTTGTTTACACCTCTCTTATTAGACAGCTCAATAACTCCAGAGGGAAATCTGTCTACACTCAGAAAAAAGGATACTCAAGTGTACATTAAGTCTCAGGCTACACTGCAAAAACATTTCTCACAAAAGTAACAAAAGAACCCATTGAAGATCTTGAATCCTCTACAACTTGGTCATTCATCTCACAGATTCATATTTTTATTTAATCAGTTAATCTTAACTACATTTAATGAAGTAGTCCATTCTAATAAATATTCCCTACCTGACAGAATGAACTACCCTAGGTTTAACTACATGATTAGAGGAGATCAGTTTGAGAGCTCAAACAAGAGAAAGACTAGACTAAAAGAAGATGCCATACCTTCCATCTCTGCACATCGCTCCAAGGTGAAAGAAAGGACTGCACCAAGACACAACCTTACACCTGTGACTCTAGCTCAGAGTAATTCTGACAGCTAAAGCTGACACAGGTATATAGAAACTTATATTTTTGCACTATATTACATTGACATTACTCTTTGTGTCCTTCAACAATAACAGTGACATGTTTTCTTCTTACATCAGTGACATCACAGACTAAAAGTGCAAGGGCTGAGGAGAGTGAGGGCCGGTTCACATTCGGCATGCGCTGCGCTCGCCGCTAGGTTGTCCTATTCCCAACTAGATTTGTTGTGCTTGCTGCCGGGCTCAGCGCAAATTTACGTCATACATGCGCCAATATTTGAATGCACGTCACGTCTGCGTCCGGTGTTTACATCAGACGTGTAGGCTACATGCGACATTGTGGATACACAGTAGTGATTTGGTGGAGACGATGTTTCTGTCTTTGAACTTGCCCTGGTTGTGAGGAGAAGACGGAGGAGGGCAGCAGGAAGAAGGGTGTGGGTGCACAAGACCCTCAGGTCCAGAGAGCAGTTGGGGGAATTCCGGCTGGTGAAGGAGCTCCGCTTTCACCGTGACCGGTTCCAGGGGTACTTTCGGCTCAACAGGGAGCAATTTGACAGTCTGCTGACGAGAGTCGGGCCTACGATTCCCCAGATGCAACAACATTCCGAAAGCCCATTTCTACAACGGAGCGTCTGGCTGTTTGTCTCCCTGACGTTTGGCTCCAGACCAGACAGTATGGAAAAGTACTTCCAAGTCTGCCCCTGCACCACTTTTCTGTCTCCTCTCCTTTATGTTCCTGTCCCTTAGGTTTTTCCACCTTTTCTTACACTCCTCCTCTAAATAGATGAAGACGTGTGGATTATTTTCATTTCTAAATAAAATGTTGCATTTCAACACTGTGTCATTGCATGTTTATATACTAAGTAAGAGGTCTGCAGTCATTTCAGTTGGGTATAATAAAGCTAAGATATGAGCCTACATTCATACATGCATCATTCATTCTCTGGAAAACACTTTGTTTAATGCATATGTGCAATTAATTCCTCCAAAACTGGAGCTTACACATTTGGAAATGGGTAGTTACTCTGTGTAAAGGCCATATACCTACCTGTATACCTATATGTGAACTTCAATGAAAATGAACATGACTTGTGTCAATCAGTCCAAACATATTTTACATCATATAAACATACAAATACAATATTATTATTGTGTAATAACAACAGAGTATAAATTGTAATTTCCCCATTGAGGATCAATAAAGAGTATAAATTATAATTTTGTTGAATAAAAAATACAAATATATCCTACAAATACCTGTATGGAGCTGTATAATCAACTTGGTATTTGGTTTTGGCAGCTCACAGCAGTAGGCTACAGTTCTTCTCAGTTGCTTTGGCGTATTTCTCAGATCAGAGATGATAATAATGTGTAACTTTGTCATATAGGGAATAGTTCTCCCTTTCCTGTGCATAGTTCATTAGACTATACTTCCAGAGTGAACTGTTAAATATGGACAACAACACAAAGCAGTTTCACTATCTTGGTATAAACAATGGCGTAAGGACTTGTCAGTGTGATTCATTGGTAGAAATACTTGCTTTGGACACAAACAAAAGATTTCCAGCAAGATACACGATTTTTCAGGTCAGTCACTATGTGGTGCAGTTTACACCAATTGTTTTAAGAAATGCACTCATTGTTGTGCAAATGCAAATTATGAGTCAAATCATAATTTGCATTTGCACAACAGTGTATGTAAATGCACCAAAGTAACTGAGAAAAAAATCTAACAGGATTGTCTTTCAGTGGAGACATATATGTTGATTTCACATAGCTAAAACCAACCTGAATGATTTAAATTAAGAGGCTACAATAATCTACACAGCTGGCATGCCTGTTATGGTGAAATATGCTTCCACAGCATAGTTCTGTGTCCGAGGTCTCTGTACAACCTCGAACTTGTGTCGTAGCCTATACAGCTCTGGGAGATCGCTGACGGCCAACATCAACCTCTCGTCCATGTTCCTGGTGGATCCACGTGTGTTCTGTTTTTGTTGTTGTTGTTTTTCAGACACGTGAATGTACGTCACAGCGCACTGCGGCCACGCGGCGCGCAAGAGTGGCCAGCCGCAAAATGCCGCTTGCGCTGCGCTTTGCTCAGCTTTGCGCGTACAATGTGAATGGCACTTGACAGAAAGGAAAGTGAGAATGAGGAAAGAGAAACAAATCCTAGCAAGGAGAGAGAGGAAATAGAAGACATTTCAAGCAAGGAGAGAAAAGAAATTCTGAGTAATGGTTATGAGCAACGAGAAGAAACTGCGAGTAAAAAGATGGAGGAAAGAGAAGAAATTCCCAGCAAGGACAGAAACAGAAGACATTACAGTGACAGTGAGAACATGCTCAGCAAAGGAAAGCAAGCAAAACCCAGTATAATAGAGGATTGGAGAAAGAAACTAAGAAAGGGCTGCTAAGCGAGCAAAAGCATCTTTAAAGAAATAAAAAATACAATGGAAAAATATGGAAAATAAATTATCAAAAACATTTTCACAAGACCAAATTTAGGCATTAGGCAGAAAGAGCACAAGGGGAATGCGATGGAGCAATGAAACCATTAAAAAAGCATAAAAAAATCAGGTTTGCTGCAGGTCCAACAGGATACAAGAGCATTCAGGATCTTGAAATCCCTCTGCCTGGAACAGGAACCCTGCAAAGGAGGATGCAGCGGGTTACATTTGAGCCAGGTGTCTTGGATGAGGTCTTTAATTTTCTTGAACTGAAGGCAACTCTGGATGAGATGGCCATCACTCCGAGTGTGGAGTTACACATGGGCTTAGGAAAATGATATGGGGATGTGACTTTGCCAGGTCACACTGGAGCAGCCACACACGCTTTCGTTTTTGTTGGCCAGAAGTACGACTTGATGGAAACAACCAGTGGTATTTTAAGCCATGGAGAGGTGTACAGGCCAATAGTCCTTGAAATTATCCAGAGAGCAGCAGCCATTGGGCTACATCATCAGGGCTCTTTGATGTTATGTGTTACCATAGCGAGGAGTTTGACTGACAGCCAGTCATCCAATCATGACAGTCACATACCGGGGAGCTTTTTGAGTCATCAAATCATGACTTAGTTTGCGCTGCTGTATAGCATACTTGATAGATAGAAACAAGACATTAAATTATATTATTTTATATTTAAAAGCTAACATTCAAACTTTTGAATACACGCAAGTCATCATGCCTCAAGTCAAGTCGAGTCTCAAGTAATTCTTTTGTCAAGTCAAGTTGCAGGGTCATCAAAATGGTGACTAGAGTCCAAGTCTCCCGTTCTGCGTAGCAGAGCGGTGCACACCGCTTAGAGATTGAACGTGGCCCACATGGGTCCACGTCTCAAGTCCACATCTCTGCCTCAGAGCTGTCCACTTGGATCTGACCAATCAGATCAGATTTCACTAGCAGGTGGAAACGTGGCTGCTGGAGGTCTGCTGTCACTAAATACACCGTTCTTTATTCAAACGTAAAGGTAATGCTTACATTCTATAGCATGTCTTTTGTCGTTATGAAACCTCATTTTAGATGCTTATGCATATGTTTCATGCACAGATGTTTCCAATATAATTATATATCTTTTTCAGAACTGTAGGTATGATTTTAGCAAATAAGTATTTTGGCAAATTCATGTTGCTTCCTGTTCCAATCCCATTGAAACTGTTCCAAAGAACTGAATCCCCTGAAATCTGAAATCTATCCCAGTTGAATAAGACGGCAGGTCTGGAGTTAACTCGGTCTGGACTGGATCTTAGAACTGCTCAGACTTGTCATGACGAGTTTCCCACTTAGGACTAATATACGAGTAATATTTGGAACCTATTAATAACAGGTATTTTCATAGTATTTGCATTCAACACCAGGGGAGTGAGGTACATACTTGGATCACGTTATGACTCCAGACTGTTAGACGTGTTTGAAAGCTCCACAAAAAGCTCCTGAGTTGACCAGAAGTTGAGATGTCTCCGATACCTCGGATGCTTGGTGACCATTTGGCTTCCAGTGTCATGTTCCACCATGGAGGTCAGGAATGATGGATTCCCAACTTTTAACGTCACTCTTCTGCCAAAAATGCACCATTCAAGCACAAAATGATAAATTACTGGTCTTCAGAGTTCAATTTATTGTTGGTATGCGATCTTGTTGTTTATAACTCTATAGTTTTATCTATAAATATGTTTGAGTGCATGTAAAAAACGTAGTTGCAAGGAATTTTCAGTGAAAGCTTTAGATTTTAGAAAAAATATTAACTGTTCAGAAAAATAACTTCAATCTCATTTGAGGATGGGAATGAGCACCCATTACACAAACAAGCCCTGCCAGCCCATAATGAGACACTAGACTTCGACTCTAGGCTTGAATAATACATAAAGATGTTTCTCTTTTTACAGTGATGGTGCTTATTTAGTCATGAACATTTGAAGTTATAAAAAAAACATTCTTCAGATTTGAAGTTTTTAGGGCCTTTAAACTAACAGCTGGATTTTAGAAGTTGAGTTTGTCAAAAGACATTCTGAAAATGAAGTTGCAACTCTTTCTGAAATAGCAAAAAAAGGCAGACGAATACACCCAAATAATACTTACTACTATCCTACTAGAATGCACTGACAGATGGATATCGTGCAAGAGTATTCAAGTATCCTCATTTGACGAGACACTGACAAGTCATCATTGCAACAGCTTGTTTTCCAGCCGCCATCTTTGCTCAGATGTCGCGTGTCAGCGTCTCTCCGGGACTTCCTGTCTCTTTGTGGCGGATTTCCTGTCAATCGCAGAAAGAAGGATTCGCACAATCAATCCATACTTTCAAGCTCCATTTAATGTCCTAGCAAAAGGAGTATGTGACTGTTCTAAGGAGTGAGTAAAATAGAAAGTGCATTTTTTTTTATCACTGAAGTTCAACATAATGAAAAAGATCAAAGCAATTTGTATGTCAGACGGAGCAGAGTTATTAATTTTGTAGAAATAGCAAAGAAATCAGTAAAGGTACTCTGTTGGAGTATTTGGTGGTATGGTGTAGATCAAAGGCACATCACAGCTTTGTATCTCACTGGGGATTGTTGCACACGCACAGAAAACACACATACACATGCACAGGCCTTCAAAATACATTTCCCACGTGGCTCTGACTCTCAGTCTTCTGATCTACAGGCATGTCGATGGAAAATGGTCATGGAGAAGTTCTGAGAGGCAACAAATGTTTATCCAGAGCATGGTGCTTTTTAATTTGGAGCCTGTAAAAGGGATAACAGCATTTAAGAATGTCGATGTCAGCCTTTATTGGAGAGGATGTGATCCCAGAGAAATGAAATGAAGCAATGGTTTTTATCTCCCATTCTGTTACGTGGGTTTTCTTTTTCTCTCATTTTTTAAATATTATCCTTAAAGAATGACCAATATCCTTGGTTACAACTGTTCTCACTCTACCCAAAAAAAAAGAAAAAGGAAATGAACATTCAGTAAACATTCTTCTCTAAAGGTAGTTTCCCTTATATATTCTGTAATTTTTTCTCTGCCATTATGTATACATAAACAAGTTTAATAACATACCAATCAGTGGTTATTTCACAATTGGAAAAAAGCACAAAATGTTTACACTCTTTTACAGGTAAATAAAAGTTTTTCCATAAGGGCGTAGCACACCGCACGTCTCAGCGCCTTCTGGTTCCCACATCCCCGCCTATTAGATCTTTACATACAAATATTGACAAAGTGGTGGCTTGTGCTCAGAAGCCATCAAGTCCTTTCGAGAGTTATAATCATCATAAGGAGGGAGGAGGTGCTGGGACTCATAGCTGGCCCTCGCTGCAGGGGCCATCCTGACTGCCCCCAGGCTTCTCTGCGTCCTGATTGGGCAGCTCTTTGAGGAGGAGGGAGAACTCATCGCTGGCGGCCTCCAGGCCGTCGGGGCAGGGCAGCTTCAGAAGCTCCTCTCTGAGCTGGGCCGTGTGTCTCTGCAGGGACCACACACACACACACACACACACACACACACGTTAGTAACATTAGGAGCACGTTGTGAAGTGAGACTTTAAAGGGGTGATAGAATGCAAAACCGATGTTACCTTGTCATAGTTGAATAACGACGTTGGTGGGTAAATAGGACATACATAGAACCTCAAAATCCCATTGACACCTCTTTCCTCTGCAAATCTCACAATTTGAAACTGCCTCTGAAAACGGGCAAATCTCAACGAACCACCGAGTTGACGCGATGCCCTTGCTCCTCCTTATTTGGCTCTAGTCTGTATCTTTGTCACACCCCAACATTTACATAGGCTACACCACTGATCGGAGATCAGGTAGTCTTCTGAATAGGTCGCGCAGATCTCACAAATTGTAGACATTGTTCATCTGCTATTTTATCACTAAATTCACTTTTGAGACTTTTTTATGCGAGAAATCAACTATGTAGAGGTCAAATATGGGCCGTTTTATGAAAATTGATGGCTAATTGCAAATTTTGTCCGACTGTGTGTCGGTCACCGTTTCTGGGTTAGTGGACTACCAAACGCCGCTGCCCTGACAGAGCTCCAGGGCCTGCAGCTCCCCTCTTCCTGCTAAATGGCCGGTGTGTGTGAGTGAGAGCGCGGTCAGTGAGCTTGTTACGCCAGTAATCTCTTACCACAGGTTCCAGTTAATCTTACAATGGATATGTGTGTTGAGTTATTTAAACAAACGATCGAGGAAATAAACGCCTCTTGTCCGTGAGTGAGCTGGGGAGCTCTAAATATGAGAGCTAGCTAGCCTCATCCTAATGAGAACTCTGAAATTCACAAAAATGCATTAAATTGAAATGGACAAAAGTGTTAGCTAAGCTTTGTAAGACCTTAGGGAACTGTGATATACAGTGAGGAAAATAAGTATTTGAACACCCTGCTATTTTGCAAGTTCTCCCACTTAGAAATCATGGAGGGTCTGAAATTGTCATCGTAGGTTCATGTCCACTGTGAGAGACATAATCTAAAAAAAAATCCAGAAATCACAATATATGATTTTTTAACTATTTATTTGTATGATACAGCTGCAAATAAGTATTTGAACACCTGTCTATCAGCTAGAATTCTGACCCTCAAAGACCTGTTAGTCTGCCTTTAAAATGTCCACCTCCACTCCATTTATTATCCTAAATTAGATGCACCTGTTTGAGGTCGTTAGCTGCATAAAGACACCTGTCCACCCCATACAATCAGTAAGAATCCAACTACTAACATGGCCAAGACCAAAGAGCTGTCCAAAGACACTAGAGACAAATTGTACACCTCCACAAGGCTGGAAAGGGCTACGGGGAAATTGCCAAGCAGCTTGGTGAAAAAAGGTCCACTGTTGGAGCAATCATTAGAAAATGGAAGAAGCTAAACATGACTGTCAATCTCCCTCGGACTGAGGCTCCATGCAAGATCTCACCTCGTGGGGTCTCAATGATCCTAAGAAAGGTGAGAAATCAGCCCAGAACTACACGGGAGGAGCTGGTCAATGACCTGAAAAGAGCTGGGACCACCGTTTCCAAGGTTACTGTTGGTAATACACTAAGACGTCATGGTTTGAAATCATGCATGGCACGGAAGGTTCCCCTGCTTAAACCAGCACATCAAGGCCCGTCTTAAGTTTGCCAATGACCATTTGGATGATCCAGAGGAGTCATGGGAGAAAGTCATGTGGTCAGATGAGACCAAAATAGAACTTTTTGGTCATAATTCCACTAACCGTGTTTGGAGGAAGAAGAATGATGAGTACCATCCCAAGAACACCATCCCTACTGTGAAGCATGGGGGTGGTAGCATCATGCTTTGGGGGTGTTTTTCTGCACATGGGACAGGGCGACTGCACTGTATTAAGGAGAGGATGACCGGGGCCATGTATTGTGAGATTTTGGGGAACAACCTCCTTCCCTCAGTTAGAGCATTGAAGATGGGTCGAGGCTGGGTCTTCCAACATGACAATGACCCGAAGCACACAGCCAGGATAACCAAGGAGTGGCTCTGTAAGAAGCATATCAAGGTTCTGGCGTGGCCTAGCCAGTCTCCAGACCTAAACCCAATAGAGAATCTTTGGAGGGAGCTCAAACTCCGTGTTTCTCAGCGACAGCCCAGAAACCTGACTGATCTAGAGAAGATCTGTGTGGAGGAGTGGGCCAAAATCCCTCCTGCAGTGTGTTAACCTGGTGAAAAACTACAGGAAACGTTTGACCTCTGTAATTGCAAACAAAGGCTACTGTACCAAATATTAACATTGATTTTCTCAGGTGTTCAAATACTTATTTGCAGCTGTATCATACAAATAAATAGTTAAAAAAATCATACATTGTGATTTCTGGATTTTTTTTTTTAGATTATGTCTCTCACAGTGGACATGCACCTACGATGACAATTTCAGACCCCTCCATGATTTCTAAGTGGGAGAACTTGCAAAATAGCAGGGTGTTCAAATACTTATTTTCCTCACTGTACATGCCGTGACAAAATTCAAAGTTTACATATACTATAGTTACGCCAAAAGTGTAGCTAGCTAGCTGCGCTCTTTACCCATAGGATTGAAGGGACACTGGCAGCTAACGAAACACCTCATATTCACAAAAATGCATTAAATTGTAAATTTAAGTGTTAGCTTTGTAAGACCTTAAGGGTAGCTAATAAAATAAAATTTAAAAGTAATGTTATATAAGTGGCGTGACGAAATTCAAACTGTAAATATACTCTAGTTATGCCGGCAGCTGGCAGCTGGCCAGCTCCACGGAGCTCCGCGGAGCCCCGAGCTCCAGTAGTCCAGTAACCCAGAAACGGTGACTTTCACTGGGTATGGAGGTTGCCGCTTTCTCGTCAGACTGTGTGGAGCTCCTAAAGTCCGACACACCTTACCAAATTTGCAATTAGCCATCAATTTTCGTAAAACGGCCCATATTTGAGTTTTATATAGTTGATTTCTTGCATAAAAAAAGTCTCAGAAGTGAATTTAATAACGAAATAGCCCGACAAACAATGTATAACTTTGTCTGAAATATGAGACCTGCTGTCTCGTCTCCACTGTTTGTATGTGGTTTGCTCAACCAATCAGCACGCAGCTCATCTAAATATTCATGAGCAGACCATATTTGGAATAAAAGCTCTTGTTCCAAATAGAGCCATATTCACAGGGTAGTTAAGGACCCACAGAACAGCACTCGGGCCCAACCAATGTTATATACCCTATTAGGAGACCTTAAGGAACAGTGTGAAATACCCTATATAATCATTCTATCACCCCTTTAAAAGCAAATGGGAATGCGGTCTAAGAACCCATAATAGCGAATACACTGAGCATATTTAAAGACATTACCTTTAGTGCAGCAGCATGATGGGACATGGTGCGGCCCACCCTCTTGTCACTGCTGTACTGCTGGATGTCAGCGATCCACTCTTCACACTGAGACATGATCTCAGTTCGCTTCAGGTAGAAATGTTTGTGGATCACCTGCACACACATGGCACAGTATGTTCAAGCACAGCACAACAGAACAGAGACAGCCTTGTGTCTGCTATATAAAGAGTTACATAAACAGAGACAGCCTTGTGTCTGCTATATATAAAGAGTTACATAAACAGAGACAGCCTTGTGTCTGCTATATATAGAGTTACATAAACAGAGACAGCCTTGTGTCTGCTATATATAGAGTTACATAAACAGAGACAGCCTTGTGTCTGCTATATATAGAGTTACATAAACAGAGACAGCCTTGTGTCTGCTATATATAAAGAGTTACATGGACAGAGACAGCCTTGTGTCTGCTATATATAAAGAGTTACATGGACAGAGACAGCCTTGTGTCTGCTATATATAAAGAGTTACATGGACAGAGACAGCCTTATGTCTGCTATATATAAAGAGTTACATGGACAGAGACAGCCTTGTGTCTGCTATATATAAAGAGTTACATGGACAGAGACAGCCTTGTGTCTGCTATATATAGAGTTACATAAACAGAGACAGCCTTGTGTCTGCTATATATAAAGAGTTACATGGACAGAGACAGCCTTGTGTCTGCTATATATAAAGAGTTACATGGACAGAGACAGCCTTGTGTCTGCTATATATAAAGAGTTACATGGACAGAGACAGCCTTGTGTCTGCTATATATAGAGTTACATAAACAGAGACAGCCTTGTGTCTGCTATATATATAGAGTTACATAAACAGAGACAGCCTTATGTCTGCTATATATAAAGAGTTACATGGACAGAGACAGCCTTGTGTCTGCTATATATAAAGAGTTACATGGACAGAGACAGCCTTGTGTCTGCTATATATAGAGTTACATAAACAGAGACAGCCTTGTGTCTGCTATATATAAAGAGTTACATGGACAGAGACAGCCTTGTGTCTGCTATATATAAAGAGTTACATGGACAGAGACAGCCTTGTGTCTGCTATATATAAAGAGTTACATGGACAGAGACAGCCTTGTGTCTGCTATATATAAAGAGTTACATAAACAGAGACAGCCTTGTGTCTGCTATATATAGAGTTACATAAACAGAGACAGCCTTGTGTCTGCTATATATAAAGAGTTACATGGACAGAGACAGCCTTGTGTCTGCTATATATAAAGAGTTACATGGACAGAGACAGCCTTGTGTCTGCTATATATAAAGAGTTACATGGACAGAGACAGCCTTGTGTCTGCTATTTATAAAGAGTTACATGGACAGAGACAGCCTTGTGTCTGCTATATATAAAGAGTTACATGGACAGAGACAGCCTTGTGTCTGCTATATATAAAGAGTTACATGGACAGAGACAGCCTTGTGTCTGCTATATATAAAGAGTTACATGGACAGAGACAGCCTTGTGTCTGCTATATATAAAGAGTTACATGGACAGAGACAGCCTTGTGTCTGCTATATATAAAGAGTTACATGGACAGAGACAGCCTTGTGTCTGCTATATATAAAGAGTTACATGGACAGAGACAGCCTTGTGTCTGCTATATATAAAGAGTTACATGGACAGAGACAGAGTTACATGGTCAAGGTCTACAGTCTTTGCAGCGCTGTGTGACATTTACTGTTTAGCCTGTGATTTATAGCTTATTTACTTACATCGTATTTTATTCTCATTTAATTATTATCCAGTATAGGGAGGATTTAAGTGTTACATAATCCACTGAAATATCTCAACATATATTTGAGAGATTGGATCAGATATTCATGTTCCTAGATGATAAACCCTAAGGACTTTGATGATCCCCTGACTTTTCGTGAGGTTGACATATTTTAGGTCCAGACTGAAATATCTCAACAGCTATTGGATGGATGGCCACGACATTCAGGTTCCCTTCAGGATGAACGCTAATAACTTTGGTGATCGTCTGTTCTGGCGCCATCATCAGATTAACATTTCAAATGTTTCCATTTGGTTTGGTTTATGACTAAATACCTGCAATACCAATAACACTGCCATCAGTGTCAGCTGTATTTTGTGTGTGCTGCTTATTAGCGAATGTTAGCACGCTAACATGCTAAACTAAGATGGTGAACATGGCCAGCATTATACCTGCCCCTTGCAGGGCTGTAGACCCTTAAAGGCAACACACATGCATATGATATGACAAGAATAAGAACAGCAGCAGTAATTGGGGGGTTTTGTAAGCCTGTATGCCTGCGCTGTCTGGACACACGCCAGCTCATCTGGCTGCGCCATAGTCCCATTTCCCAGTAGCAACTCTTCAGAAAGGAGCCATTTTGGGATTGGCTTTGTTTCTAACTGTGTTTGATGTGAGGGATATCAGATGATGCAGTCCTGTTCCCTCCACAGGATGCACTTTCACCAACCTAGAGTATTATTTGCTGTATGAAAGGTAACCCGACTAAACCTCCATGTTATCAGTTATTTTAGTTTTAAAAATTTTACCAGATTAAACAACAATTTGAATCACCTTTTCACAAGCTGTGTAAGAACCTTGATCATTATTGGTCGTCATCCAAGAGGTGTGTCTCTGATGGTTCTGATCTACACAGCATGCACATTCCTCTTACGAGATCATCTCTCCATTTATTATCAGGTGGGCTAAAGTCACTCTCTGACATCCAATGTACCCACTCTGCTCCAAGACTGATCATGATCACCAATCATCTACATCCAAGCCCCCCCCCCCCCCACAGCAAAAAAAGGGTTTGGGGAGACAGCTTTAATCTTTCTCGTCCTTCTGCATCTCCCACTGCTCTCTTCATCTTCATTCCATCTCTTTCTCTGTCTATTGTTCCTCCCACACAACCCCCTCACTCCATCTGCTCCTTCCCTTACATGCAGTGAGGTGTCTGCTGCTCCCCAGCTGAGAGGGGACATGTCAGGGTCACACGTGTGTGGTAAACATGGTTAGATCAGCCAGGCTACAGGAATGGAGACACTGAGTCTGCATAGAAGCCATGGTGAGGAACATAAAGACAGAAGCAGATGCCTGACCTTATGTGTGGACATGTTCAGGCATGTGGTCTAAACGGGGCGTTTCCCCTGGGGCTCCATGTGGCGAGGGCCAGCAGACATTTAACTGTTGGTATTTGGACATGGCCATCGATCACAGCGTGAAAAGAAAGCTCTATATGCAAACATCTCTGATCATGAAGCAAACGTTGGAGGTTGACAAATGACCTTTCAGGAAACACACACACACACACACACACACACACACACACGGAGAAATGTACACACAAGTACATTCAGCTCACATGTGCAGTCAGAGAAGGTTCTCTGATGGAGATAAAGCCAGTGACCTTTGAGGTAATGCTGTCCACTCATTATTCCACAGGGCAACTGAGGGAGGAGGAGCAGCCAGCGAACAGATATGTGGAAAGGCTCAACACATGAAGGGTCAAGGGCCAGACTCAATCATGCAGCCATTAAAAAGTTCCTTATTCTTAATTTTCTGTATTCCATGCCCTGCCGACACGGACTACAGCCCTGACCCACGCCCATACTGGAGCAGAAATATTTCTAACTCTGACGTCCACAGCACAAGCTCCCACCATCCCAAGCTACATCAGCAAAGTAAAACAGCTTCATAGCATAAATTTAAACATGACCAAACTGTCATGTACTTGATACAATATTACGTTATCTCATTGAAACAGAGACCTGCATAAAATATCACTTCAAAGACCAGCACGTCAATGACAGGGCCCGACCATCGCTGCTTGCAGCTTTAATTAGGTATTATTTCTATACATTTATACCTCTGAGCACTAGATGAAGTCCTGGGTTTTGCCAGGCTACGGGTAAAATAATCATGCTTACTGTAATTAGGGACAGGTGTTGGTGCTGGGGGATTTTTTTTATTTCAATGACGGCTGCTGGAAAGCCGTTCTAGAGTACTAGTCAGCACCATGATATCAGCTGTGCTGCCAGCGCCCAGGATACTACTGATGAACTACTGATGAACGGAGTATGCAGTAGGTACTACATACTGTGTCCATTGGTAGCATGTAGTAGGCAGTTCCAAAATACAGCCAGTGTTTCTGCACCCATTTCCTGTTCTGTGCAGCAGTGGAAAGTTCACGGAGTGCAGCCCTAACCCAGCTCTCAATCCATATGAGCATGGCCTCCAGACGTCAGCCCAAGAATATATGTGGTCAGTGGCTCCAAAGGCCCTTTTACATTTCAGTGCAGATGTGAATATGACATCACTGCCTTCACACACAGCTTGCCAACACCATACATACAGTGAGCTCCTTACCTCAAATATGCACATTTACATGTGTATTCTGGTTTCTTCCTCTCATACAAAAACACACGCACAATGATCCATATTTTAACATGCGACCCATTGTCGTTAATTCCACCTGACAATCTGCTGCTGCATATTTCAAGCCTGGTATTCACTCTCCAGCTCGCTCTATAGATAGCATGTAATAACATTGCATTCTCACACACGCATACCAAAAATAAAATCTTATCTAAACTATTTGTTCATAAGAGCTAAAAACAGTAGCACTGTGGCCAGGTTAGCTCAGTTGGTAGAGCAGGTGCACATATAGAGGTGTATGCCTCGACGCAGAAGGTCCAGGGTTCGAGTCCGCCCTGTGACAATTTCCTGCATGTCTTTCCTCTCTGTCCTATCCGTTAAAGGCGGAAATCCCCAAAAAAATCTTTTAAAAAAAACAGCACCATCGCCGGCATGGCCCCATGCAGCCGCGAAAAAATTTACTTGCTACACATTGAGTATCACTTTTTTTTTTTTTTTTTACAATGTAAGCATATAGTAGTTTGTGCATAGGCTATTGAGCAGAAGGTTAAAGGAAATCTGAGAGTTGGCCCAAAATGGAAATATAAGTAAATCGATTTTGGTTTTGTCACAGGGAAGAGAATGATAAAGCATCAACATTTCTCTGGCTTGAGGCAGCTACAGCCCAGGATGTTTGGAGTTGCTATGGCAACAAGTGACAGCTACCAATAGCATAGCTTTAGCTCAATGGCCCGACCAATAAACGCTTCGTGGATTTTTAACATTCAAAAGCAGACTTGATTTACAACTGCAGGTGGGGCGTCCTCTGTTAGGAGTCAACAGGATCGTAGGAGAGCTACTGTTCTGTGACGCTGCAGGGTGCACGCGGGCGTTGGAAACGTGTTTGATGGATGAAAGTGTAACCATGCTTTGACCCATCTCATTAAAAAAAGGCTCTAATGCTTTACCACTGTTAAAAACAAAGATACCGTGATTACGTAAAACAAATTGCAGTTAGACAATTATGTAATAATTGTTACAGGCCTACTTCTAAGTTCACCGCCCAAATAAAGTGCTAGACGTTGCTATGGAGGGTTCTGATGAAGCTGTACAGCACAATCAGAAAACTACAATTATATTATATTATATATTATATTTATTATATATGGAGGGCATCTTTTAGGACCGGCGGAGCAACTCTATTGATTTTAAGTCATTCTGGAGGACAGCCTCCAAAGACCTAGATGGACAGTAGTAGGGAACCGTACATATAATGATGTCTGGGTTTTCTAACAGAAACAACACTGTGATGCAAAGAATGGAGACCTGCAGATGTGGTACGTGTCCACACTCGACCATTCAGACGGGTCACTGAGAGGATGCCTCTCACTTGCACTCATAAACTGCCACATTTTTATGTCAAAACTGAAATTGCTAACGACGCTGCCTCATGAGGAGTGGCAGGATGTGCTTAAGCCAGTGAGAGACTTGACAGCGTCAGTCTCGAGACACATCAGCCAAGCTTCAGCGGGGACCACCGTGTCAGCAGACATTGCTGCATCTTCAGCACCAAGGACAGCAGATGTAAGCCAAAATACTGTATGTTCAACAAGCCATGCATACAGTTTTCAGGAACAGTCTACTGTCCGACTGTATGCTTCAACGGTTTGATAGTTAATCCTTTTACTCTGTGAGAGGCTTTAGTGCTCTGGAAAACGCCACTGTGGGAGGACACGAGAGCGCTCCACGAGCAAAAAGCCACTTGACTACATTTAGTTTCTGGTGAATTACTGACATTTATTTTCAACTGGAAATATTCTTGCATAACGTAAGCTATTTGCAGCCTGTTTCTGACCTCTGAGTCTCCACTCTTAATGTTCCAAAAAGCAAATAGTTCTGGTGTTGTGCTCATTAAAGAGAAACTTAGAAGACCATTTTTCTACCAGCTCTGCTCACTGCAGCGTGGGCAGTACAGTTTTCAAACTTGGCCAAAAATTACGTCTCTTTTTTTCCTTACAATTTGAATATACATTCAAATTTAGAATATTCCTTGACAAGCCTAGAGTACATGCAGATGAAAGGCATGTTTTGCATATAGATGTCAAGCAAAAGCATTTGAGAAAACGTAGGAATGAAAAGAGAGCCACAACCTTGATTTGTATTAAATAGAAGAATATATATATATATATATATATATATATATATATATATATATATATATGTCTAATAATGGTTATCTGCAGGAAGGCAACAACTTGGCTGGTTGTCTTTCTCTCTTAGTCGATGTTCGTCTCAGCTGAGGACCCAAAGGTGCTAAAAGGCCAGGGGTGAGAAAAGCACATGGGAGTATCTCACCAAGCTTAATTGAATTTCTGTGTGCGTATATGTGAGATTGCTCAGCCGGGTGGCTTTGCCATGTCCTACTACGTCCCCTCAATATCTCTCGGTCCAACGGTCCATTTCACAGGCTGGCTGGGTGATGTCATGGATCGCTCTTATTCTTGAATCCCAGCATTGCTTGCTGTGCAGGCCAGATAGACTTATAATATTTCACCTTTAAATCCCACAGAAATACAAGCATTACTGGCTGTGGATAGATGAAGAGAATAATGTACCTCATACAAATACTCCCACCCCCCTATGCTTAAGCCATGCCCCTTTCATAACTGGTGACCTGTTTAAGGTACAGTCTTATGTGAGGTATCAATGAACTCAGCAGAGACTTTCTTCTTTATTGGTCATGGTTTGGCCCGCCCCCTATGCTTTAGCCACGCCCCCTCCCACAGCTAATGAACTGTATGACGTAGAGTCTTGTGTGCGGTATCATTGAACTCAGCAGGGAGTTCCCTTCTCATTGGTGACGATTTGCAGTGTCTGAGTGCCGCGCAAATACACGGTCGCAAGGAGTGGCCCCGACACGCGCAGAGGAGCCGTCCATCGCTGCTTGCAGCTTTAATTATTATTATTATTACTACTACTACATTACTGCTCTAACTGGTTGCATCACAAGCTAGCTAGCTGTAATAGTCACAAGAATAACAATTACTTATTACACAGCTTGGTTGAATACTTAATTCTGATTGGTCAATCACGGATTGGTCAATTACTTCTGCTGTTTCTGTGAAACATACCGTTGCCAAGTATAACAGACCGTTGCCATGGACAGAGTTTTGACCAGAGACTCTGGCAGACCATTTTTAAATCAATACAATTGTTTTTAAATCAATATTTGTGCTCATACGGAGCTCATAGTGCTGATCAACAGATCACAAACAGAGAGAGAGCGGAGAGCAAACGGAGATCCTTAACAGCTACAGTGCTAACAGAGCAGTAGTTAGCTCCATGGTTAGCTCACTTATCGAGGTGATCTGGCTTCCACCGGAGAGCCGTGCTCAGCAGCAGTAACGTTAACCATCCCGACCGGGACGCAGGCGTCATCAGCGGGTTACCTCTGTATGAGTAGCTGTGTAATAAGCCCTGTAATAAGCTGTGTAATAAGGTAAAGGTAAAGGTACTTTATTGTCACATACATGTACATGTAGCGAAATTCATTCTCTGCATTTAACCCATCCCTCAAGAGAGCAGTGGGCAGCCATTTACAGCGCCCAGGGACCAACTCCAGATCTAAGCCAGTGCCTTGCTCAAGGGCACTGACTGGAGAACCTAGTACATGTTTTTTTGATGGTGGGGGAAACCGGAGCACCCAGAGGAAACCCACGCAAACATGGGGAGAACATACAAACTCCACACAGAAAGGCCCGGAACCACCTGGATTCAAACCCAGAACCTTCTTGCCGTGAGGCCACAGTGCTAACCACTGGGCCACCATGCTGCATAATAACAACATTACATACATATGACAATAAGCAGGATAATGTAAAGCGAGCCGCTCAATATCGCAAACTGATCCCCTTCAGGCTGATTCCAGACCCCTCTGCTGTAAACCCAAATACAAAAACCTATGCATGTCATCACACCATTTCCATGTTTTTCTACAGTCAATGTTTTTCTCATGTAATCCAGTCAAGATGAAGGGATCACTTTCTCTCCCTCTGTTCACCCACTCCCCCTCACTCCTCTTCCTGTGTTCCTCTTTCTTGACATTTCTGAATGAAGCTGCTCTGGATGAGCGGGTTTAAAGATTGGTATCATCCCCGGCACTATCCATCTCACCATGGACCATTTAAAAGATCACATTAATCAAAAAACTGTGTAAGAGAGGGGTAGGCCAACCTCCAGACGATGTCATCTACCAAGGAATTAATAAGAGAGGAATTCATTATCAGACAGTGTACCCGAGCAACCCTCAGGGAGGAGAGGTTGCTTTTCATTCCTTTTTGGTTTCTGGACTGCAACAGTTGGGAAAATGTCAAAAATGGCAGAGGTATGTAGAGCTAATATATTATGGGAATGATATATTCAACTTTGTATTTAGAGTGGAAGTAAAAAGAAAAATCTTGAAAAAACTATATATATATATATATATATATCTATCTATCTATCTATCTATCTATCTATCTATCAATAACTGCCACTGCAAAGACCCAAAAGCAGTTAATTTAACAGAACTAGGGTTCATGTACTAACTTGTAGTGAAGATAGGGGTTCAGACTTTAGATCCAAATCCAACATGGTTAAAGGAGCAATATGTAATATATTTACTGTATTAAATCAATAAATGACCATAGTATGTCACCAGATATTAAGCAAACATGCTAAGTTGAAATACTATCTTCTCTGATAACAATGCTAAAGCCAGTATTTTCTCCTTGGAAATTTCCATTCCGGTCCCAAAAGTCTGTTCTGGTTTTGGCCTGTGTGTTTTTGCCTATTTTGACACCGGGGTTGCCAGACATGAAATGCAAACACACCAAACCAACGTGCTGCAGCCATGGTAACAGCAACCACACCAACTGGATGAACAGAGACAGACTCATTCTACCCACCCTAAAAAAACTCTGCATCTTTCTAAACAGTTGCATGACCAGAGACGTGGTAAAACCCCGGTAAATATTGGAGATGCATTTAAAAGAAGGAGACAGCTTAGATCCCAAAAGGACGCAGAGTGGGCTAATTTCCTCCTGAACAGGTAAGCATTGAGCTTTACGCTAATTTATCATGGCGACCGTTACTAGCAGGGGCGGGCATTTTCAACATTCAGGTACTCACATTTAATTATATAGAGTACTCAAGTAGTTACTCCCAAAAAAATGGAGACACAGCCGGTGAAGTGATCCCAGGGGGGTAAGCCAGTCTCCGCAAAGCGTGCCTACTATGGTGCCATTTTGATGCTAATAAGCCATCACCTCCCGTTAGCATCCCATTGACTCCCATTCATTTTGGCGTCACTTTGACAGAGAATAACTTTACATCTGAAGCGTTTAAAGACTCTATTTGTCCGTTGTTTATTTCTAAAGAAACACGACAATGTATAAAAGGAATGATTTCTCTTGGCACAGCTACCAGAAGACTTCCAACTTTCAGACAGGTTGCTCACGTCACATCTACGTCTTCAAGCTCAGTTGGAGGCTGCTCAGTAACGCTCAGCCATCACCGGGAAAGAGACTTCTAATATCCTTCACTGGTCTCGGTTGCAAGTCTACGGCGTTGCTTTGTCCATTCATTTTACTGTCTATGTGTGATCCCGACTGGTGCAGTGTAACACCACCTTGCTAACACGTGCTAACTGCTAGAGTTACCGAAGGACCAGGCAAGTGGGCATGGCCGAAACCTTCCTCACAATGGAAACATGCTATTTAACTTTGGCAAAACAACCGTGTTGTCTATGAATTTTGATATCTATCAAACCATCAAATAAACACTTCAGAATACATACACACGTGTATCTCATTAGAAGTTCACTCACTGTAACCCAAGCTTATTTTTATAACAAGAGACAGCCTCCGAAACAACACCAGTACTGGGTTTTGTCCTCCAAAGTTAAAATTATTTTTTATCAACACTGATCTCATACATACCTCTCCAATTGGCGGTTATCTGTTGTGGCGATGGATTACTCTAATCCCTGCGAACTATCCCTTTAAAACCTGCAGGTTTTGTTAATTATTGTGGCTGTACTGCTTACTGAATGTGCCTGAATAGGTTTTTCATGTGCAGCACTTAAGTTCATACAATGACATCTGAAAGGTCTGAATGAGTATCAAAGCATCCTGTTAAACCCAAGAAAACAGTTCGTACTATACAGTAGTGATTTCTACCTCTTTGAAGCATGGCGAGGGGTTGCGCATCTGCTCCAGCATGGCCCATTTGACGGTGGCCTGCCGGATGTTGCCATCATATTCCCGTGAGCTCTGGGTGCCACTGGGAGTCCCGCGGGAGCGTTCATACCCTGGCTCATTGAAGTAGGGCTCAGCCACCAGAATGAGGGACTGCACCGACACTAGCACCTACAGCAGAGTGACATAATTAAAAGGAGGCAGGGAGAAATGGAATTATGTGATGAAGAGATTCAGCATTGCCACCGTGGTCCAACTAGACTATCCCATTGTGAACTCTACGCACTTAAATAATATAAAGTAGCCTGGTCTGGTTTCCAGAAGAGCTTGGATGAATACCACATTCTAAAACACTTAATATGTCCAGCTAGTTGGGTATAATCCTGATGTTTTGGTAAATTATGCTGACATGCCCTCAGTGCCCTCAACATCCAAAGCCTGTTAAATAATCTTGGCAGTGGTGTACACTGAGAACAGAGTCTGACAAAAGCAAGGAATATTTTGGACCTATAAAGATACATCGTTCAATTTCTCTGTATTAACAGCTTGATTAATTTCCTTGGTCTGTCTCAAGGAGACTAAGGACATCCTCCTGCATCATTTTGTGCTTTCCAAGCCACTACATTACCAACAATGACAATCTTGGGCTTGGAGGCCTGCCTGCTGGCCCCAGCCACACTGGAGCTGGATGATGTGTACTTGAAAATGCTCCATCAAGTGGATACCAATGACCTTCAACTGTTGCCATCTGTCTGTCTTAAACTGAGTTGCCAGATTTCAGAGCCGATATATATATCCACCCCGGTTGATGACCGCTTGATCCCAGCCTACTCCCCCGTCTCCTATTCACCAACCCCCTTATTTACCATTATTGATCCACAGCACGCAAACTGGAATGATAATCAATGGAGACATCTCTATGCACTCTCCAATCCTGCAAATGAGGGAATTATAAAAAAAAAAAAAAAAAAGGAGGAGAGTTCCATTTCCAAGGGCTCCGGCTCACTTGAATGCAAGTGTACGCATGGAAAACAACCAAATAATGCAGTGGGTGTGTGTCATCTTGTTGTGTTCGAGAGCTGGTGTGTTTATCCATACACATAATAGGTCCCAACCCTCAAGCCTTTAGATAATGAACACACAGATAAACTACTCTCTTTACAAAAAAACTTGGTAAGTAAACATAATCCCTTACCCATAAATAACATTAGAAAAAAATGCACTTCCTATTGAAAACTAGCTCTACTACAGCTCAGCTTATACACAGCAAACTGCAGCCGAAGGAGCAGGCAGGAATATTGGCTTGTGGTGTCACACCACAAATATCTGTAAAGACTAGACCAACCAGACTACCTGACAGCAAGTGTACAATGATAAAAATGGGCTTTTTCAGACGTGGGCATAAGCCCTTTCTTTTTCTAAGCCAGTCTTAAAATGTCCTCTTTCAATTATAGCTTGACAGTTTAGTAGTGATGGCCAAAAGAAAGCCTCAGGAAGCTTTGTGAACACTATCCTTCAGATACCCACTAGGTGACGCTCTCTGTTCAACAAAAGGTTGAAAGCACACTGAATTGCCATTCCTTGAGCCTTTTTCTTTAAACCAAGAGCGCCAACCAGCGGGGTCAGAAAAATAAAGAAAACGCTTTATGAAGCACTTGTCCATCACTGCAGTTTAGCTACAATGGATCTCAGTGAGGCATCTTTTTTACTGTGTATCCTAAAAAAAGAATGTTTGTGGCTTGTCTTTGAAATACACACTCTAAAGAAAAGGAATTAAAAGAAAAATGAAATTAAGACTACAGAAATGTTATCAGGGACAAGACTACAAATTGAGGATTTTCAGAAAAAAACATGAAAACTGTCTAATAAATGAAGGCTAAAGACAGATGGCCTCTGGTCTATAGATGCAATTGATGCCATCTGATTCTGAACTCAAGATGAGTGATGTGTGTAAGCAGGCATATCTTCGAGGTTCAAATGATACTGGTTTGATTAACACCCACACACTGTCACCAAAGCAAAGTAATAACTTGGCTTTAAAAGGGATCCTGTATGTCAGCTGCTGAAACACCAAGCCCATTAATACAGAGCCCCTGGCAGTGTAATGACAGGGCAGAGATAAACTATAGCCTGTGACACAAAGATTCAGACAACAGCACTGTTGATCCATTCAGACAGGTGACTCTGTCATGACGGATCTTCACCTCACCTGTAAAAAGCTTGAGGTCTGTGGGTTCCATTTCTCCTCTGGTCTCCCATGCCATGTGTTGAGGATACTTAAACATACCTGATTAACACACAGGGAAAAAAAACATTTGATGACAAAGTTGATTTTAGTTAAAGGAGCAATATGTAATATATTTACTGTATTAAATCAATAAATGACCATAGTATGTCACCAGATATTAAGCAAACATGCTAAGTTGAAATACTATCTTCTCTGATAACAATGCTAAAGCCAGTATTTTCTCCTTGGAAATTTCCATTCCGGTCCCAAAAGTCTGTTCTGGTTTTGGCCTGTGTGTTTTTGCCTATTTTGACACCGGGGTTGCCAGACATGAAATGCAAACACACCAAACCAACGTGCTGCAGCCATGGTAACAGCAACCACACCAACTGGATGAACAGAGACAGACTCATTCTACCCACCCTAAAAAAACTCTGCATCTTTCTAAACAGTTGCATGACCAGAGACGTGGTAAAACCCCGGTAAATATTGGAGATGCATTTAAAAGAAGGAGACAGCTTAGATCCCAAAAGGACGCAGAGTGGGCTAATTTCCTCCTGAACAGGTAAGCATTGAGCTTTACGCTAATTTATCATGGCGACCGTTTCTAGCAGGGGCGGGCATTTTCAGTCATTTTAACATTTCTATTCTCGCATTAAATTATATAGAGAACTCCATTTAGTTACTCGCAAAAACAATTGAGACACAGCCGGTGAAGTGATCCTGCCTGGTGCTGGCTAACGCCGCCATGCTAACACACGCTAACTGCTAACGTTACCGGAGGACCAGCCAAGCATAACAACCATGTAGCCTGAACTGTTGAATGGGACAACATGTATGGTATGTTACCTTATGGAATATTCTTGTGGCTAATGTTACCATTGCCAGCTTCAAGGTTATGATACTGTATGTTGGACAGTACGATGATTCCCACTTTCTTAATGTGGAGATGACTGTGGAGTAATTTCTAATGTTAGCATCTAGCTAACATTAGACATTGTGTGACGTTGGGTTCAGCGTTCTCAACCTGGCAACCATTGTAGCAAGATTTGGAATTAAGCTATTTCTTTTTGTTCCTATTTAACTTCAATTAATACTCCTTTATTTGTTAATGAGAACTGTTCTCATCATTGATTTCCCTGTTTAACAGTTTGCAGCTCCTTTAAATCACTGTACAGATAAACTTGAACCTGTTGCAAGACTCATATCTGGGCTACCACAGCCCCTAGCTGTACCCCAGCCCCAGGTATTTATTATAGCAGCTGTCTGGGGCCATTATTGAAATACATGTGGCCTGTCGGCGGCTGCCTAATGAGGTGCCACAGATGGGGTGAGCTTAGGCACCTTGACCCCAACTCCTCAATGGATGGAAGCCAGTACCACAGAGGAAGAGCTTTACATATTTTAACATCAACCTCAAGGGATGTCCACTTCCAAAAGCCAAGTTTAATTAAAAACTGGACATGAAACGGGACTGGACAGGAAGGGTCTTCAGATACACTGGGTTAGTTTGACACTTCAACGCCATATTGGGTTCTTGATAGACATCAACGCTCTCAACCTGAGGCAGTTTTTTGTATTTTCATGTCTTAGCTATGCATGTAGGCTACTCAGAAGTCCCATCATTTGGAATTCTGCTATGCATTTACCAAGATGGGTTTTATGATACAATTAGAAATTAGTCGTATTTTGTGTCTGTTATTTCCACAGTGTAGCGTAATTGATTGGATAATTGGTTTTGTAGAGTGTCTGTACTGTACTTTTGGCATTAAACTGGTTATTACTCATCAGGAATAGTTCTACACGCTTGGCACACAGGAGAAGTTTCAATTGGTTGCACTCTGCAACCTCACTACTAGATGCCTATAAATCCTACACACTGAACCTTTAAATAACCCGTCAAACAGGGAAAAATATGGCCAATTAATGAATTCACTTCTTTTCCAACTTACTTTGCCATCATTGTACAGGTTAGGGTTAAAGCGCACACTGTGTCCACCGGTGGTCTCCAGGTTGACCAGCGGAGGGGAGTTGGGATAGTCTTGGGGAAAATACACATCAAACTCAAAGCAGCCGTTGGCATATGGTGTGTCAGCTGGGCCTGTGATGAGAACCTGAAACACAAAGAGGGGAGAGGCTTTGATAAAAAAAAAAAATAAAAAAAAAAAACGTAACGAGAAAGGGTTATTAATCACACACACACACACACACACACACACACACACACACACACACACACACACACACACACACACACACACACACACACTGAAAGAGGGTTAATTAAAGGTGGACGCACTGATAACAGTAAATATGGATTAAACAAAGGGCAAACAACAAAATATCATGGTAAAATGGTGCTGACCCTTTCAGGCTTTTCCACAGCCACAACAATGTAATTAACAACAAGGCTAAAGGGTGAAATTAGCAGAGAGAAAGAAACCAGTTATGTCTACAGTACTCATGGCATTTGTAGCAAAAAATTAATTAATTTCCTGAATAAATAAAATTTGCTCATTAATCAAACACAAGCACTTAAAACTGTTATAAGGGACCTGAATATATACGTAAATATAAACAAATAATCTAAATCACCAGTAATATCTCTAATAACAAGCAGTGTCAACTTAAAACCCAATCCATAATCAAGGATAGGCTGCAGGATTTAATATCTAAGAATGGGCTGCAGCAAAACATTGTATTCACAAACTGTGCTGTTGTGAAACAGTAAGCAAGTCTTTAGAAGGTGCAACAAGAAATGTAGAAATATGATACAGATGGAGGATTGTAAAATGGCTGCTTGGTCTGTGAAGTAGCCCAGGCCCATTTGTGGCTGATCCTAACTGGGCCCTGGCATTAGGGAGGATCAGCCAAGAATTGGCAACCAATGAGGTACACATTGGTTGCTCAGCTTGTACATGAGCTCAGCTTGTACATGAGCCTACTTGATTATTTAGGTGAATGCAAGGCCTTAAAATGCCCCTAAGCACCATCTGTGGAAAGCAGTTGCAATGTTTATTGCAATGTAATCTATTCATCAAGATCAGCACTGATTTTGGAGACTGAATCATTTCCACTGCATGGCACAGCACAACTCCTCTCTCTTCTGACTCACTCGTTTGGTTTTCCATTAGCAGAAGTTGTGGCTAGCACCTGGTACTTTTTTTGGTACCACCTCAGTCGAGGTTCCAAGCGAGCTGAGTGGATACTAGAAGGTGGAGTTAAAACGCTGCAGACCACTGATTGGCCAGAGAGAACCGTTACTAGTAAAATAGCCAATCTACTTTCAATAGAGACCAGCAGCCCCAAAACTAGGCCCTACACTATGCTGTACTATTGACAAAGTGCAGACAATGTTGCAGATGAAAGGATCCAGCGAGTGTCATGTTGAAGATGATATCACTACACTGTGTTCCAAATTATTATGCAACAATATTTTACACAGATTTTCCTAAATAGTCGATGCAAATGACAGTCAGTATAATTTTCAAGTCAGTTGGTGGAGTGCTAGCCCTTGACTAGCGAATCAGTGCACGAGAAAACCGGTGCTGACAACGCCAGTATCTTCTTATTACTAGCCGTGGTATTTTCTTCCGTTCAGCGAGAAATGACAACAAGGATCCTTCTTGACTACTATCACCACTCTGATGAAAACAAGGACTGACCACAGCGTGCTCTGTGTTTACTAGGTCTAGAGAGATGTTCCCTCATTTACGGTTTTCATTTTTTTGGCCGACAATACAGATTAGCGCCGCCTGCTGTTATGGAGACGTTTTACGCGCAGAACGTACGCTCAAGTCGGCGTCGCTTCGGTGTGTTCCGAGGAACTTTTTGGACTGACTCAGGGAGCCGGGAGCCGAATGATCAGTCCGACTTCCTTTTCTGCCGATGTTCGGCCATCGGGATGGTGTGTCAGAGCCTGTAGACACGTTTAGGATGCAGTGTGAATGGGTTTTACTTCCAGAGAAATGCAAACATGCTGACCCTTGACTCAACCACCACATTTGTCTTGAGTAGTGCTGTCAGGGTTTCTAACACTGAAATAACTCTAAAACTACACTATTTAGTGTCGTTCATGGATTAAATTCATTCAGACCCGCCACTTTGCTTGCACTTCCAACCAAAGTCTGGTGTGGGAGCATTTCAAGACTGAAACCAAATGTGCCTCTGTGACAGGGTTTAATAAGTGCAACAATGCTGTTTTGGTAATAATGTAAGGATGCCGGGCTTAGGTACCAGGATGCACCGACCCCTCACAGATCATGAGATTTCCACTTCATCAGCCACTGTCCCTTTCTGCTGATGCTGCTCCTTAGGCCATGCTATTCTCGGGGAAGAAGTTCATTTCAGTAGGTCTGTATGAACATGTTTGCATAACAAAACAGTGCACTGCTGTGACAGGACTTTGTGATCCAAGTTAGTCTAAAATAGATTATGTTTGTTCTGCTTTGCGGTGAAATGATTACCTTTTGTGCTTTAAGGTTATTGCTGATAAGTAAAGATGCATGATTTGGCAACTTTTGTCTACATTTTATGGCCAGTAGAACAGTATCCCCTGCCTAAAGTTTGTGTCATATACAGTATATTTAAAATTTTTTCTACATTTCAGTTCCCTGCATTCTTTGTGCACCTTACAATTGCTGCAGAACTAATAATAAATGCTGTTATTACACTGATGTTTGTGTGCAGTCATGTGTTCATCCGTTGTTTCGGTTATGTTGTTGGTATAACTGCTGCCTGTCTTTAGAGTTCTCTTTTGCTGAAACTGAGCTAAACAGATGAGGAGTTTGACATTTAGCAAAGGAGACTTTGCCATTAATCAAATTGTGGGGTGAGAGCCATTTATTAAATGTCACTGGGGGAATGAAAGAGCTGTCATAACAAGTCGTATGGTAGGAACACTGGTTGCAGTAACACAGTACACAAATGTTCTATCAGTGTTACTCAGTTGTAAAACTAGCGGCCTTTATGAATCACACGGTACAACCCTGTACGTGCCAAACAATGCTATGACATTTTCATGACAAGCTCAAGTTGTACTTTACCTTCATGATGTCCAGTCTCTCCTCATCACAGCGGACAAAGACACTGGAAGAGGATGACAGGGGCAGAGAGGTGGACAGGGTGACGGCCTCCTGCGCAAGGCGGCGGGATCGGGCTGCGCTGTTTGTATCGCTGGAGTTCTTCACCTGAGACATGTAGTGGTAGTTGACCTTAAACATGACTTTTCCATCCTCGTCCTCCGAGACCATTTCAAAGGTGTCTGGAAAGAGAGGAGACCAGAGTGAGGAAGTTGTACCCATTCTCAACTCAACTAAGCCCTAAGAACAAGGTCATTACTGCCTGCAAACACTCCAAACAACAACTTAAAGTGGATTCATTCCTAATGTTGGCCATGTTTAAATGGATCCCAAATGCGACTGCAATTTAATTAAGGTAATAATGCAAAAAAAAAGACACTATCAAGTATTGACTGGGTGTTGTGGTAAAGCATTTTTTATTTAGGAAATTGTTGTCCTTTTCCTTTTTATTGAATTTTAGTAGTATCTAGAAGGCAAGCTAAAAAGGTTTTCAATGTGTTTGATAAAGGAGATTGCAATGTTGCTTCCACTTAATTTAATTTATTAAGCATTGCACTCAATAAGTCCCCTCATTGGACAACATGTTCTTCCTTCAGTAATAACTGATAGAGGAACATGTAGCATGCTGGAGCTAGCCAGTCAGCTTGCTAAAACCTTGTCATATTTCTGTAATACCCTTTAAAGCTAAACAATATTTGGAGCTTGTTTTAAAAATGACACTTGTGTGATTTTACTGACATTACTAGATGATTAGCTTGTACCAGCATGCTAGCTAGTCTGTTAGCTCTTGCTCTAACATTGTCAGTAATACTTCTGTAATACATTTTTAAAGCTAAGAAAAGCTGGTCTCTCGTAAAGCCAGTATTTTGCTAAGAAAAAAAAATAAAAAAAAATCACACAAGTCGAGTCCAGTCCAACCATGACTACAACTTCAATCAAAAGTGAGGAACCAATTCATCCGTTCCATTCAACTGAGCCTGCTGCCTCCAACATGGCCAACCAGCCTCATTATCCCCTGTGATGGAAATGCAATGCCCTCACTCTGTCTGGACTTCATTATTTCTATTCTGCTTGTAAACTGAAACAACAGTGTTTGCAGTCACTTGCAATTACTTCAGACATCAAGCTTCTTACAAAATCAATTGCACAGCTAGTGTAATAAGTCATGACATGGCTGGATTGGGAGTGATGGACAGGACAAAAGGGACGAGCAGGACAGGAACATAGTCTGCTTCCCTTTCAGAGTTCTGTAATGAAGGCATTAAAGATCATATCATACAGGGAAGTGTGTGTGTGTGTGTGTGTGTGTGTGTGTGTGTGTGTGTGTGTTGTTTTTACTGACGTGTGCACAAAGTAAAACCAACAGACAGTGATGTTACAGAGCATGTAAAGAAGAAAAACTACAACATGTACATATCTAAGTGCATTACACATACTTGCAACCCAAAGCAAACATGTAAACTCACCGAACTGCAGCTTCTTCATGGCAGCTACGTATTTTTCCTCTAGAGAGCGTAGAATGGACAGGGGCTTGGGACGACTGGACACCTTCCTGGAAGACTCCACCAGCTTCCTCTCTGGTAAAGAGGTGGTGTGGGGGTGGGAACACAAAGCATGAAGACAGGAGTGAGAAAGAGCAGGGTGGAGGAATTCTGAGAGTGATCAGCTGTGTGTATTCCAACAGCTGCATGCATGTAAGGGAAGTTTAGGAAACAACCCCTGTGTTAGGGATGCTTATCTTCCACCAGCTAAAGGAAAGGAGATGTTACAGATTTAGAGCTGCAAAGATTCATCGATTAATCCAATAGTGAATCGCCAACTATTTTGATAATCAATTAGTCGGTTTGAGTAATTTTTTTAAGACAAAAGTAAAAATTCTCTGATTCCAGCTTCTTAAATGTGAGTATCTTCTAGTTTCTTCTCTCATCTGTGACAGTATACTGAAGATCTTTGAGTTGTAGACAATACAAGACATTTGAAGACGTCATCTTGGGCTTTTGGGAAACACTGATCCACATTTTAGAGACCCAACAACTAATCGAGAAAATAATCAACAGATTAATCGACTATGAAAATAATCGTTAGTTGCAGCCCTATACAGATGCAGTCACCTAGAATTTCCCCTCCCAACCAAATGCCCTTCAGTTCCCTTCCAATCTTCAGCCAACTTCAACAAAATGGGCGGGTGGGGCGTAATCAGTATTCTTTACTGTGATGTTATACAGCATAATGCGGCGGACGATATCGATGATATTATTAAAACTGAGGGGATTCAGACGTTTTGTCCCTTTTTTGTGTCCTTCACTGAGAGGACAGGACACAGACAATAGATGAGGATGTGAGACAGAAATGGAGAGAGGGAGACAGGCGACCAGGGACTTGCTAAAATAATTCAGATGACAAATCAGATAAACTTCTTATGTGAAACTGGGTTTGTGTTGGCCATAAGTTTGAATGTATGGATGTAAATATGTATTGCTGTTAACCAAGTCTTTTCAAGCTGTGATTTAAATCAAACAGTACAGATAATGTGAAGTCAGCTGCCACAGCGTTTGGCCATAGAGTCAGATGTGTGTGATTACCACATACCCTGGTTGGCTTGCCGTAGGCTGGTAGTAGCAGCGTAGACTATCTCAGCTGTCCTCTGGATGTCAGGCACCAGCAGAGTCAAACCCTCAGGCTCTGGATCGGAGCTGTCTGCCTTCACCACACCTTTACTCTTATCTTTCTTTGACCTGAAACACAGATATACATTCAGCCATAATCTAACAGTAGGTGGCGTTTAATCATTTGGATTTCAGAGATCCAATTTTGTGTGAATCTTTTTAATAAAAGGTAAACTTATTATTTTCCCTTTAAGTTTTCAAAATACATTGTAGTATTCTTTGGCAAATCCATTACATATTATTTTGGTATAATGCTCCTGGCGCAGGGTGAGAGTAAAAGTGGTTCCAGGTCCACTGAAATGAAAAAAGCATAATTCCTCTTTGGCTTCACCATGCGTACAGTCGCTCCTGTGCCTCAACATCACAGACCTGACTGTAGAAGTTGTCAATGGGGCAGGGAAAGGCAAGAAATTTGGACATGTTTATGAGCAAGGTCCAAAATTAGCACCATCTACCAACCAAATGCTGGTAAAATATGCAAGTGGCTGGTAGATTTGCTTCACTCACCAGCCCAAAAACTATGTAATCTATTGAGTGGCTGGTAATATTTGAACATTCGGTAGCCATTTAGCTGGTGGATGAAAAAGTTAATTGTTAATCCTGTTTATGACAAATAACACAGCAGATTATTTTTGTCAAGACATCGTACAGGATCCCAGACACTGCGTTGGATGTCTTCCACTATGACACATCACACAAGATTAAACGAAACACACTGTCATTCCACACCCCGTCTGTTGGGGAGGGCCATTAACTGGCGGTAATAATGTATTTGAGCTTGGCCCGAGGCGGCTGACAATCTCTTTTTTGAGGAAAACCAAAATGCAGTAGTACAAGGGAACCTTCAAGGAAGTAGCAGTTTAATCTGAATCTGGGAGTGCTTCTCTCAAAACGTTGCTAAAGTCAACACTTTTCCCTAACCTGTATTTGGACCAAGAAACTGGACCAGAGTTCAGCATATGCAGATCACAATCTGTGTTCTGACAAGACAATTTCTCGCTGCTATGCTAACATCATTTGATGATTATTGTAATATTAGAAAGAAAACATGATAAAATGTGTCAGATATAAATGCAGAGAAAAACATTAAAGCTCAACTTGATTTCCATTGCAAGTTGTTGTATTTCGTTTTAATCGACATACCTTTTTTTTTTTTTATTTCCAGCGTTTTCACTCATTTTTTTGTGCAAATTGAAAATGTGCATTTAAACAAGAGGATGAAAAGACTTAGTGGCCCCCACCTCCTGGTACTAAATCTGTCCTGTCTGTTTTTTGAGCAGCAGACAGGCTGAGACAATCCCAATCATCAGTCCCCCTGATTGGCCATTTGCCCTCAGGCTCTTCTTCCATTAAAGCTTCTGCGTGTGGTTGTGAGATCAAGTACAAGTGTGTGTGTTCAAAGTTTCCTAAGGCTCAGTGTTCCTGTGTGTGTGTGTGCTATTAACCTGGGATGTGATACCTGCTGTGGGTATATCATGTGATGTACACAGGGTTTCTGCAGGTTTCATCAAGTCAAATTTAAGACATTAATACCATTGTGACTGAAATTTAGCACTTATATCACAACATAAAAAAAAAAAAAAAAGGTCAGATGTCAGAGTCCGGAAACATCGCCTGAAACAATTTCCCGATTTCCTCATTGGCACTATAGGACTGGTGTCTAGTCATCGTGTCGTGAACCCAGCGCAGCTCCGCTCTTAGGCCGGTTACACACTGGAAGCGTCTCGCGAGCGTTTCAGCCGCGTGGCGTGTCCGTTTATATTTCGGCTCCCATGTTAACAGGTTAGAGCTTACACACTGCCTGCGTGAGACACGCGCCTGAGACGCGTGCCTGCTAGAAATAGAACCGACGCCTATTTTTCACGCGAGCGTGTTGGAAGCGTTTCCATGCAAAATATAATAGGAAAATATGTTTATATGTAATTTAGACACGAATGCATATTAATAAATGACATCTTGATGTTTGAAAGTCTCAAGGTTTTGACATCAATGTAGATATAAATGTAATACAAAATTTCAGAGAAAAGATTTTCAAATATAGCACCTGTCATACAGAACGAAATATTCTGTAACATTTTGCAGTCAATACTGCCGACGTTGTCTTGCTTTAATCAAATCAGTAGGCTATATATTTATTTTAAGTTTAACAATTCTCTCTCCATACGTGGAACACGCCTATAAAGGGCAGAATAGGCTACAATAACAACGTAGTGTGTGTTCTGAGTGACGGTCCAGCTACAAAGTTGTTATAAACAGACAGCCCACTTACCCATTTTTCAGACTTTGAATGTGTCGGCGCTACGTCCCGAGATCAGCCCTCCCTGTACCTAGCAGCAGGAGCAGCGCCGCGTCACACACGCTTCTGGTGTGTAGGACACTGAAACATCCACGCAGCGGCCACGCTTCTGAGACGCAACAGAAACGCCACGCTCGCGCGACGCATCCAGTGTGTAACCGGCCTTAGTGTTGGCTCGGATTCAAAAGTTGCCCAGCGGCTGTGTGGGTCTAGCCGAGGAAGAGTGGCCGGGGCCGGGGTCCACCAGATAGACTGCAGAACTGGCGGATGGCTATGGTTGAATTGCTTTATCGCTTGCATAAGAAGCAGTAGGCTTCAAATACATTGTTAGTAACTGGCTTTAACCAAGCCCTTAATTCAGTTTTAGTTATTGTAAGTATCATTTAGCCATAGCTGAAGAATTAAATCCAAGCTCCACCTCTCCATTTTTGCTCTTCTGAAACCTATGGGTGACGTCACAGAGACTACAACCATATTTTAAACAGTGTATGGTTCTGATTTGAGTGGTTCACGTTAGTCCGACACCACATGAATGCAGCACAAACGCCTATCTCGCAATGTTAACAAAAGTGACAAATTATTTTTGTATCTGCCATGTAACTCGGATCTGCTACAAAAATTTATTTGGTTTTATTTCTTGGGACTACACCCTTCCACCAAGTTTTATGAAAATCGGGTCAGTAGTTTTTTCTGTAATCCTGCTGACAGACAAACAAACCAACCAGCCAACAAATGGACAAACCAAACTGGAAACACAAGTTCTTAACTATAAGTTTTCTTCCTACAGTACCTGACATGAACCATGCTGCCACAGGATGGCTGCTGCAACATTCATGACAGGCATTTTCTGAAAATACCACCAGATACATCATTCATAATCAGGAACTTTTGACATGTATGTATGCCAAGTATATGCATGTAAACCTGAGAACAACATGTTGTCAAGCAGCTTCCAGGAGCTATGGGTGAGGGACAGGCATGGGCCGGTTACCAGTTTTAAGGTATACCACGATACGAAAAAGTCAGTTTCAAAACCACTAAAATTTTCCGTTATACCGTTCCTGTGGTATGAGCTGTTTTTTTATGAGTCGTCGTGGACAGAAAGTGCAGTTCAGAAATCCCTCTGTCTGCCAATGTGCAGTGTAGAGTATCACGGCCCCTCCCCCTCCTGTTGTCGGTGCGAGTGTCTGTGCATGATGGCTGCAGGAGATGAAACCCCCGATCTCTTCCCGCACGTCTAAGAAGACTGAAGTCGGTTATGTGGGAATTTTTCAAGTACTGAAAAAGCACAGACGCCCCAAACAAATTGAAGGTAACGTAACGCTGTCTTTGAATGAACGTTTGCAATCAGCTATGAGAGTTAACATAGCATATCTAATAATAGTGCAATAATTACTTCAAGCTGCTACAGAGGCAGAGAACATGGCTAACGTCAGCTATTTTCTTTCCTAACGTAACTTCACTAAGCAGAGAAGTACACATTTTCTGCTAAGTTAGTACTTTTACTGTAGTGTTAAAATAAATTGAGCTGGTATCACGTCTGTTGTTTAAGTCTTCCACCATTGTGTACATCTGGTTTTGCGACTATCTGTATTGTACAGAGAGCATGTGTATGTGTGTGCACAAAGTAAAGACACACGCTCTCTCTCCATTTGTGTATGTGTGCATTTCCATTGAAAAAAATTGAATCGTAGCATTATTTATACAATTCATAGTAGAGGTAATTGTAGTGATATATCTTTTTACAGCAAAGCAATTAGATCATGAAATATTTTGTTAAAATTAATGTTGAATCCAGTGCTATATTACCAAAAGGACACACTTTTAGACCAGTTAACTGTCATTACAGGTTCTGGTTAAATGAACATGTCTGTCTTTATTTTTCTTCTTTTTAGGGCAGCAGTAGCTCTGGCAGCAAAGGGGGATCCACATCAACAAATATGATTGTATTATTTATTTAAACTTAATATGGCATACATTTAAAAATATACCAAATATTCTATATGCTTTTTAAAATAAAATACAATATGTTCAATGGAGGAAAAGAAGTTGTTTTTTTACCCCACATTTCAAAACAATACATTTTAGAGCTGTAATTGCAATTCCGCAATACTGTGATCGGTTATCATACTGTCAGAATCTCATACTGGCCCATGCCTAGTGAGGGAGATAGCGTGGTCACATCTCTTAAGTTACGTATGTAGAGTGTGCAGGACGTACAGCACTTTATGCAGATCAAATATTGGATTTTTACAGTGAGACTAAAACCTTTCCTGCTATAATAAAACACACTGCACATTTCTAGACATTTCCTGACCAGCCCCAAAAACAGCTTAGTGACTCAATGCATCCTGGATGCCTCTAGGGGAACATTCACATCACCCAGGGCGCATTTCAATTCCAAGTGTGAACAAGGCTATAGATGTGAAGATTCCCAGACCAGCAGTATTGCAGCGAGCAGGAGAGTGAATGATACTAGAGTGTGTTTATGGAGCGGCGGGGTTATGGCTGGATCAAAGTATTAAATCAGACATTACTCCTATGCACAAAGTCTGTTTAAGCTCAAAAGATAAGATCATTCTAGGTATATGTAGGTATACTTTTAAGTTCTGTGTAACATTTGGGTTCTATATTTGAAATTTAAAAACCTAAGGAAACAAATAAATGATTCCAAGTCCTATGGATTTTGGCCATCTCACCTGAGGCGATTGGTGTACGTGTCCACACATGTCTTCATCTTGGCAAGCAGCATCCCTACAGAGGTCTGTCCCTCACAGTGTTCTTCATCCTCGTCCTCCTCGTACTGGCCCAGGTCTCCTGAGAGAGGCAGCAGCAGAGGAACCAGGGCCGTGCACGTGGAAATGGCCCTCAGCAGCTCCAGTAGTGCCCGATACAGGGGCACATGACGTGCCATATCTAGGACTGCAGAGAGACAAAAAGGATACAAAGTGTTAGATGCTTAAAGGATAGTGCGATGTGAAGTGCATGCAACGTAATAACAAAATGACGCAAGACAGGTCTTTTCATGTACTCAGGACTGCGAGATAGCCAGCCATATTACAACAAAGTGGCAGTCTTCTTTATAAAGTTTCAGCCACCAGTGACAGCACTGAGCGCACTGCTGTTGAGCAGCGCTCCAATCAGTAAATGAGGAAGATATCCTGTTTGTCTGGCCAACTTCAGAAAATACAAAATGACCACATGGCACTGAAGACTGAGGAAGACTGTGTGGTTATATCTGAACAAGAGTCTACAGACGTGCTGGCAGCTCTGCAGGGTTGTATTTAGACACAGTGGTGCTTTGAGCTAAATGCTAACATGAACATGCTCACAATGACAATGCTAACATGCTGATGTTAATAGGGAAAGCTAGCTAAGCAAATGTAGCCATGTCTGAACATTTGACCAAATGATAGCATTAAATGAAAATCAAGGGATCACCAAAGTGATTCATGGAAATGCCCAACATTTCCAGTCTAGACAGATGTGATGGGCTGACTGCCCAGACATTGCCATCCCTAAACCCCAATGTAGACAAAGAAACTGTAGCATATGTCATAAACGTGCATCCTTGAAGTAATCCTGCCAAAGCCTGAAGATATCAAGTTACTGTGAGAAGGAGCAGGGGCTTTAGGAACGAGTGTTACAGTGAGGTTGGTTTGTGCCAATTCTAAAACAAAATGAGAAAAACTGTTTGGCAAATGTAATCCAAGACTCTGTGTTGGGTTCATTTTCAGCCATTGTTTGTCAGTTGGCATCCAGCAGCACTTGAACAGAAGCCAATCAAATACTAATAACAAGGGTCTGTTGAGACAGTGAAGTAAGCATCAACAGGCTGACCATGTAAGCCGGATCAATTTCTGAGAGGGGCTGTCTGCTGTGTGTGGAGGTACTTGTGTGTCCATGTGCTTGCCTTGAAGTGTCACCCTCTAAATAAACAGCTCTTGTTTGTGGCTCCCAGACTGTTTTACATTTATATTGAAATTCCCAGCTCCCTACTGTCCTATCCCAGCATCTGCACAACACTGACCTCCCAAGGCTTTAATCTGCTCTCAAAACCTTTAACCAGTGTAGAGACACCTAGCATGGAATCCCAATCCCTTCTAAATGTAGTTCCATCTATGCAATTACTCTGAGCATTTGTGTGCAACTCATCAGAATTTCTCCTCTTGCTCTGTGTCAATGTCAGATGTATTTTTCCCTTCACTGAGGGTAATAAATGTCAAGCAGACTTTAATGGAAAAAAAAAAAGAATAAAACGGAAGGGGCAGCATCAAAAAACACTTTTTAGATACAGGCCTTTTTCAAAAATGGGTAATAAACAAAGCTAGATAGAAAAGGAGGTTGTTGAGTGCCGGGGACAATAGAATGCACTTGGGTCCTGACCAACACACAGCCTTTATTCTCCATTTTTTCTATTTTTCCATTTTTTAGACATTGGAAATCCTCTGCTGTAGTGAAATGTACGAAGAACTGAAAGGTTTAACGATTAAAAAAAACTATCCAATATATAAATAAGTGTTTTATTTGTGTATTTATTACTTTAAGTACTTTTATATTCAGGTACGGCACAGCAAATGTCATTGGACACAAGCTTGTGCAATGAATATAAAGTATAGAATTTGCTCTTTATATGCAAGTTTTTTCTCATAATGTTCACCTCAAAATAGTCGTTTACAATTAGAATACATCTTTATTGTCGTTTTAAAACAACAAAACTGTTTAGCAGCTCTTCAGAATGACAATATAAATAAAATATTAAAAAGCTAAATGTAATCAGTAAAATATAAAAATCAAGATAAATAAAAACAATGAGATGACACTTTTTACACCAGCGAGGTTATTGCACTCTCAGTTGTTGGGGTGCGGGTTTATTGCACATTAACCTTAGAGAGGGAGGGGATGAGGGTTTGTGCATTTAATTTGCGCTCATGTTTGTTTGTTTTTACTAGCATTTTAGCCATGCTAGCAGCGTGGTTTAGGCGATGGCAATGTTGGTCCCTCAACCATTCATGGCCCCCAGAGGATGAATCTCAATGTCTTTGGCTGTTCCATAAGTGTTCGTTAAGCACCACCATTCACTTTTGACTGAAATATCTCAGCAACTGGTTGGATTGCCATGACATTTATTTATTATAAAATGTATTTGGAGTAATCATTCAAATTCAACATGGTGGTGGTGCAGAAACACATCATCCAATTCAGTTACTTTAACGCTCAAAAGCATGGGGTCTAAGGAAGCTCGCTTTGCACTATTAAATGATGACACACCACATGGCTGAAGGCTGCAGGCCATGGATTAGATTAGCCATGGGTAAGAGTGAAGACACTTGGGATAAACAATACAAGTTGACAAAGTGAAGCATGTACTCAAATAGTTAAAATTCAAGAGTAAATCAAAAACCAAAATGCAATCCTTGGTTTATTTCTTAATTAGTCAGATTTAAATCACGTATCAAATGGTTTTCTTTACTCTTACTTTCAGCCTGATAAAACAATGAACTGGTCACAAAGCTTGCATGATGACATACATATTGTTTTTTATGATATACCAAAACTATGGCAACTCAGTACACTTCCATAAATTAATGTTATTTTCCTTTTACCTTATGATATGAATAATTGGGTATGGTTTACAATTGCACTTGGTGTGAAAATCATGGGATTTCAACAACTCCCTGGTATAAAACCACAAAACAACAACATTTGCACTGGCTTTCCCTGTCCTGCCCCTAAATATACTCACGTTTCCATAAAATTGAAGAAACTACATCACCAATTGGAAGCCTGTTCTCCTGTGAGCCACAGGCCAAGCGGCAGCCCCAGAAGCTGGACATCCATCTCAGCTATGACCATCTTGGTAGTGCTGACCTGCAGTCATCGCAGCACTATCACCAGCAAGCCTCCACTCTCTGTGATTTAGGGCCTTCTGGGGGCCGTACAGAGATGGGCGCGGTGAGTAGCCATGTTGGATGCTCCAGCTGATTAATAGTTAATGGGGGCCCCTAGACTTGAAAGGGAGTGCCTGCGATGAGTTAGCGTGGCATATGTAAGGGCTGCTTGAAATAAAGGCACTACTGTTGCATTTTAATGTCTCCCTGTTCGCCTTTGTAGCCTCACGTAGTGTCCAATCAATTGCCTCCAGAAAATAATGTGAGGAAGTTGCATTTGAAATCAGGTTGTGAATCATCCAGAAATACACACAACCACTATATATAATAAATGCAGAATCTACTGCCTCTGTAAGTCCACACAATAACCCTGAGTAACTTACAAAGTACTGAGGTCACTGACAGACCAAAGTAATCAAAGTATCGAATATGTCTGGCAGCTGGCTCAAACTAGTACACTACTGTGGTCAAAAGTGCTTGGTAGGCTGTTGGAACTGAAGTCACCTAAAACAGTGTTTGATGTCGCACGTGGATAATACTTTATTAATCTCGCAAGGGAAATTAAAAAAAAAAGTTCATTACACATAGGCCTGAAATACACACACACATGCTCAGGACCTATACATGCACTGGGATGTCGCGGGGGGGGGGGGGGGGTCACCTCCTGGGCTAGTGGGGACTTGAACCGACCATCCAGTTCCCAAGCCAACTCCCTACAGACTGAGCTACTGCCATCCCAAAGTAAGAACCAAAGACACACCAACGATGCACATATTACTTTCTAAGCAAAAATGAATGTGAATCTCAGTTAGACTGTCTGAAATGGTAAATACTGCTTCACTCACACAAGACACGTCACCTTCCTGTCCAGTCAGCTGTTGGTGCTAGTGGGAGTCATGCACAGAACATTCCCTTAATCCGCTGTTACTATAATTGACACTGTTCAACATGTCATTCCATTATACCCACTGCTATAATTATAAGTTTTTCCTCACTGCTGTCGCACCAAATGCTTGCTCTTGGGGGGAATTGTTGGCTCTCTGTAAATTATAGAGTGTGGTCTAGCTCTATGATTTGACACTATAGATAAAACTGAAATGGAATTGAATCCAGTTAATCACCATCCATCAAGGTTTACTTAACATTTGTCTAAAGACTATGATACAATCCTTCCTCTGGCTGGAAATATAAAAAGAAATAGATAAAGACACAAATGGAAATAACAGAGTAAAACTATATACACACAACCCTCACCAGAAGCAGTGGGAGTGTTTTTGGTTTATGGATGTGAACTCCTCACAATTCTGGATGGCTGGAAATATGAATGTTACATGGTAGAATTAGTGTACCTGCTTTGCATCCAGGGGGATCAGAGTCTCTAGAGTATGTCAGGTTGTGTGCCTTTCCTTTCCACTGAGGCACTGAGGTTTGACATCAGGCATAATAAAATTACAATTTCAGTTGTAATCTGTTATTATGTACACAGAATGTAACTTAATATCCTCTTTAGCAGTATGTGTTCTTATTCTTGTTTTTCAGTAGTAAAAGTTTAAATTAGAGCCTGACCGATACTAGTGCAGTCACTTCTTATTGTTAACTGCTCTGCAAAAAATGAAATATTCAATCTGTAATGACCTGTTCAAAATTAAAAAAAATCTGAATTCACAGTGTAAAGTACTACAGGCTGAGCCTTGTAATCCAGCAGGGGGTGTTGGTTAAATGTACAGTTACTCTAATCTATTGCATGCCCCGTTGCCTTCATAAATAGGCAACTACTGTTTTTTTTGTTAATGCAAAATGGAGGAAACTAGCAAGTCATGCTAAACGGACAATCATGTCTTCTCTCCAGTATAATGGAACTAGATGCAATTCTGCTTGTGGTGCTCAAAGTGCCAAAAAATCGGAGCGGGCTGATTGCTTGGAGCGTTGTCAAGAATCACTCATGAGATCGACTTGACACAGCACTCAGTCCTTAGCAATACGCCTGCCAAGTGGGCAGTACATTGGAGGAACATTTCTTGAAATACGCGAAGGACAGTTATACACGAATGCACACAGACAGACCTTCCTTTCTTAATTGTTAGATGATGCTGCTACAGCCCCACCTATTGGCCAAACAGCACCACATTTGTCATGGCTACTCAGACACCAAATGTGGTATCAATAGCACAAAGTGTTCAGCAGATAATTCCTGGCCACAGCATTTGAGCAAGCTTTGAAATTGCACTACAGTATATTCAACTCATTCGGTCCTCAGCAATACACCTGCCGTCCATGCATATTTGTCCTGGTGGCTCAGTGACATTAAGAGCACAACACTAAAAGTTTTAATCTGGTCCATGGCTTTTCTACATGCATGTTATGTCTGTCTTCACTGTGTACTGTCTAATAAAAAGATATACATGCACTTTTTATCCTTTTAAACTTCTTTACTCATCGGTACAAGGACAAGCACATCTCATCATAGTAGTTCAAACCTGGGAATAGCATTGATAATCAACCACAGAAAATCCTGCACTGCCATCATATGCCAAACAGAGAAATGCTAATTAACACTCAAACCATGTCATCCACTCAGGATTCCTGTCTTACGTTTCATCCAATTTAGTGCCTATTGTGCCGCACAGGTCCTTGTGAAGATGCAAAGATTCCTGTAATTACAGCTGACAGATTGGCGTTTGGTATTTTACAGGGGGTGGAGAAAGGGAACTGGTTTAGAAATAGACACCTGTGTTAATTACTGAAGATAGTGCCCCAGCAGGGCTAAGAAGTGAGGAGACTTGTGAAGTGAAAACAAGAATCCATATCTGAAAGACAATCACAACCATTTTTCGATATCAGTGTCAGTTTAGGAGGGGCTGCCATAACAAACTCGCTGAGACAATAGGATATGACAGTCATTGGTCTTCATAAAAACCCACATGCTGACTTGTTTACTGTAATGGGCAATAAAAACAACGATAGAAAACATTCAACGGGTTACCACTGAGTCTCAACTCATGGGTGAACAGGAGAGGGGTGCGTGGGCTGGTTTCTGCTACAAGGGATGGGTGTCTGTTCCCAAAGGGAAGAAAGAGTTGAACATGCAACTCACACCAAGTGGGTGGCCAACACTCTGACTCAAGCTCGTGGCTCCACATTGTCAGGTCTTCCTGACCCCTGTTGGGCAACGGAACAGAGCAGAGGGTAACTGAAATAGGAAGACTGTGACACGTCTCCGCCAACACAGTCTGCTTCAGCAAACACTGTAGATAATGTGCATCAAAGCTAGACTATGTGGAACAGCTAGTAAAAAGTGGCCTGAAGCTCTGAGCCATTTGAAAGGACAGAAGGAAAAGTGCATTTGTGTGCACAGGAATCCCTTTATAAACCAAGCTACTCAAGTAGAGCTGGGCGATATGGAGGAAAAAAAAAAAAATCACAATATTTTTTTACCAAATACCTCGATGGAGGTTTGTGCGTTCACTAAATATTTACACAATGACATTTTTGACAAATAATCAGTACCGTGCATATAATAACTAAGTGGGTTAATGCAAAAAAACAGCCAGAACCGTCTGGTTAAGTCAGAAAATGACATCACTTTACTGTAATGTAGCCTGTGAAACCAGGAAAAGAACACGATTAACATTACGATATGACAATATCCAAAGTTTAGGATGATATCTGGCTTCATATATCGATATAATATTGATATATTGCCCAGAACTTTACTCAAGTAACTCTGAGTTGATATATTCTGTGTGGACATCCTAACTGAGTAAGGAAATGCAGAAAAATATGTCTTACGTCTATTTGAAACATATGACTCCTGTCATTTTAGTTTTTAATTATTACAAAACCTTATTATATAAACCATATTGGAGGTGTTGGTATCTCTACTGACTGGCCAATAAGAGTCACAGAGGCTAAAAGCTTAAGAGCATTTTGTTTGCTGGACCCTTACAGTGAAAACATTAAGTGTTTCAGCTTGTGTATGCCCTCAAATACAATGAAAAAGGTAAGGCGTTACGTTTTATATGCCTTCCTGTTACAAAATAATTGTTGCTGTGATATTGACATCTTAAAATATTATATATATATATAAAATATATTATATAATAGATAATAGATAGATAGATAATAGATAGATAGATAGATAGAGATATATAGTAGGGCTGTCTATCGATTAAAAAAGCCATAATGGTAAAATTAAATGATTTAATAATAATGTATAACAATAACTTATTTTACTAGTAAATTGCTGTTGAACGACAAAAACAACCACCAGGTGGGAAAAGGACATTTACAATAACTTCAAATGCACCACGAGGCTGTAGTTTACCAGTTTCATTGAACGCACCGTCTGTGTTGTTTTTCCGACGGCTAAAACACAGTCAAACTTTACACCGTTTAGAGTTAGCTGTCAGCATTTTAACTGTGTTTAATCAGTAAACACCAGCTACTAGCTAGCCGTAGGCTAACGTTAGCTGCTGTCGACATACTGTCTAAGGCTGTCGAGTATAGTGTTAACTAGCTAGCGGTAGGCTACCGTTAGCTGCTGTTGAGTGTAGTGTTAACTAGCTAGCGGTAGGCTACCGTTAGCTGCTGTCGAGTATAGTGTTAACTAGCTAGCGGTAGGCTAACGTTAGCTGCTGTTGAGTATAGTGTTAACTAGCTAGCGGTAGGCTACCGTTAGCTGCTGTTGAGTATAGTGTTAACTAGCTAGCGGCAGGCTAACGTTAGCTGCTGTTGAGTATAGTGTTAACTAGCGTCCCGTGCAGCGGTGTTTGTGTTGCCTGTATCGTCTTCAGAGCATCAGAGAGAAGAGCAGACATATCAGTGGCTCCAGATTTCGGTAGCCAGGGTTGGCAGGAAGAAGATTTTTACAAGTAAATGTTCCAGTTAATGATCCAGGCAGCACATTCTCATCTCCCTCCTTCATTTTACAGTCCAATGGTGGCTAGAACGGCTGGAATGGATTAATCTGCGTTATTTGTTTTAACGCGTTATTTTTTCTCAGATTAATTAATCGAAATGAACGCGTTATTTTGACAGCCCTAATCTATCTATCTATCTATCTATCTATCTATCTATCTATCTATCAAGGGTTAGGTGTAAATGTAGCCAGTGGCCTATGTATTTATCAAACATTCAGCTGCTGAAGGCTCATCCCTTCTTCATCTGGTCAGCATTCATAACTAGCAGGTAGTGAAGATGTGATGGGGTTGTGAAGATGGGAGCGTGGAGGAAAGATCATTATCGCAGAATCGTTGTTTTACCGACCGCCAATTCAGCTGCAGCGCTCTATTACCCCTGAGGTCAAGATAATAGTGAAACTATAAACCATTGGTCTGCCTGGTGATACTGAGAGCGGGATGGAGGCAGGGTTGATGATGTTAAGCTGGCCAATTCAGATGGACAGACAACAAGGGATGCAACAATCTGATATCCAGTACTGAAATCAAAGATGATGCCAATAAATGTTTAACTAATGGTATCATCTAGAGGTTATCCAATACACTTCTGATCTGTTCATGGCTGATACCTTTCTTATGATCTATGCAGGCGTAAACTCCCATAAACAAGCACTGTCAACATACACCATGGGTCTAAATAACACACAAATTATGGCTAAATCAGAGGATTATTATTCTTGATGGTGAAGCCATCACAGCTGAATTAAGCATTAAAACACCTTGAGTCTGGGGCTTGATGGATTTTGGCTGTTGGTAACCATTTTGTGTAGTCTGGTTGGTCCTGCACAAAAACAATCAACAACAAAAAAGAAAAGAAAAAAAGATTTGGCCACTGAGACAATGGAGAGTAGCGAGGTTGGTGGTGCCACCAATATATTTCACAGTACTGTAGCATATTTCACAATAATTACAGTTTCAGGATTTCAGTGTTGTTCATATGTTTCTTTAGCCTGACAAACCAGACCCACATCCAGATGTTGGGTCTGGGAACTCCCCATTGGCAGGGCTCAATCCGAGGGGCGGGATAAACGGTTGTCTTTCAAATTCCCTCTGCACGCAATAGGATAGCGCTACAACCAACCAGAGCAACGCTAGTTGATGGATTAAACGTATCCGGTCGGCAAAACTCCAAACACATCTTCCTTTTTTAAGAAGGACTTCAGTGCTTAACTCCAAGTCTTCCAGAGTCGTGGCTAAAGCCGATTCCAAAGACCGCTGTTCGTCAGCAGCAGCAGCCATCTTCTTTGTTTTCAAGTAACAGGGAATTCACGCGGAACCGTCGCAACTCTGCCGTCCTTATGTTAAGCCCGCCCACAGACTCTATATACGATGTGATTGGCCTGACCATAACTTGTTTTTTTCAGCTCGTAAGCCAACGGAGAATTGCTAGACCACCCTGGCTGCAAATTACATTTGCTGCCGCCAGGGTGGTCTAGATTTCTAGGCTAGTGTTCTTCAATGTGTAAACAAAACAATACATCTTTTGGGTTTCTTAGTCAACTCTTAGTCTTGTCTGTAGTCAACTGATAGTTGAATCATATTCTTTTCATTTGCAAAATTGGCTTGCATTTTTTCCACACAGACAAAAAAGTCAATATGCACCCGGCGCCACCAGTTGGCAGTTGTATTTTTGCCCACTCCATTTAAGATGTATATAGAAAAATAGACAGAACAGACGTTGCTTTTCATAGTGGTAAACAGAACTTCTGGCCCTAATTAAATTTCCACCAAGTGTAGCAATCCACAGACAGAAGGGAAACAAAAGAGTGAAGCGACACTTAATGAGAACAACCTTTCATAAATTTCAAAACATATTTAGCGCTCTACTAACCCTAACCCTAATACATGTATTACAAAATAGGCGTTATATCATGATTTACTGGGAGAAACAAAGCAATTCTATGTGAAATGTAGACATTCAGCACCCCCATATAGCCAAATGGAACAATCAGAATGAGATTGGCAGTCGAAACCGACTCCTTAGATCAAATAGCAGAATAGTCTACTATTTGGGCCACCCCTAGTAATCTCAAAATCTTTTTTTTTTTTAGATTATTTTTTGGGCTTTTCCACCTTTAATGGATAGGACAGCTAGGTGAGAAAGGGGAGAGAGAGGGGGAAGACATGCAGGAAATCATCACAGGTCGGACTCAAACCCTGGACCTCTGCGTCGAGGCATAAGCCTCTCAGTATATGTGCGCCTGCTCTACCACTGAGCCAACCTGGCCATGTAATCTCAAAATCTTTAATGTTTGGACTATTGGTCTAAAAAAAAAAAAAAAAAAAGACATCCAAACATGTCACAGTGGGCTTTGGGAAAATATGATGTTTCACAATTATTTTTCAGAAGAAAGGAAAACAAATGGTTAGTTGGAGCCCTCCTGCCCTAGTTATCCTATCACCAATGGTTAACTAGTGGGTTCTGTTAAGCCATGGTCATTAAGAGGTGATAGTCTCAAAAGACTACAAAAGGAAAACTTTTTTGGATGTGTAAGCTGAATGCCACAGTCTATTCTGGCCTTAATTTTTGAAATTGATTTTTTACTTTTTTGTATAAAAACCTAAGTAAAAAGAAGAACACTATAAAGACAATGTCTTCATAGTGTTCACTTCTTTTTACACTAAATTTGGCTCTGATCTATGGTTGTCTATTGTAAACCTGTAACTCTTGAAGAGCAGTTCAATCCTGCTGTTTGTCGGTGATTATTTGCTGTGGCAAGAAGAGCATGCAGAATGGAGTTTGAGACATAAATGGCATTAATCAAGCATGAACAATGCCACACTGTCTCAGTTAATTAGCTCTTAAAGCCTGTTTAAGTCATTATGAATGTTGAGGTCTGTTTACTAAGCTGTTATGATGTCAACATCAAAACAATAATTGTGATACCTGTCCAGCAGGCACCGCCCTGTTGACTTCCAAACTAAATGGATCTTGTACATACAAGGCATTATCCTGGGCTTATGGCTGAAGGAGCACATTTGAGCCCACCTGAACAGAAATAAAACCCAAGGATGATGTGAGGGAGAGAGAAGGAGAGAGACATGAGAGTGAGTCATAATGCTGGGAGAAATGAGCTGACCGGATCAGACATTGACAGACATACACAACAATTCAGCATGGAGCTGGCAGAAACTAACCAAAAGTAACTAAACTTGGTGCTAACGTAGATCGTGATGTAGATTTCACAAAGCAGAGGAGCAGAGGGTATAGCACAGAGAGGTATAATTAGGAAATAAAAAGGCAAGAAAAGTGTGTATGTGTATGTGTGTGTGTGTGTGTGTGTGTGTGTGTGTGGGGGGGGGGGGGGGGTTAAAGGCAAAAGAAGAGCAAAGACAGCTCAGCAGGCATTTGGAGATAAATATCAAACTGCACGCACAGACCCCCACATCTTCCCACTGCCTCTCCCTTTGTCTTCCACCCAACCTCAACCACTTTATTTCCCAGCTGCCTATTGCTGCCCTCTCCTCCTCCTGCACTCCTCCCCTCTCCCCAGGTCTGCCAGAATAACAGCAGCTCATGATGGGCTCGACTGAACTGAGAGCAGAGTGCTACGGTGGGGCTGAATTCACCTCCTTTTTTGTTTTTGTGTTTTTTAGGCGGTAGCTGCACGGGTGTGTGCTCCACCAGCCCCCACAGCAGTGGGAGAGAAGACAACAGTAAGCATGAGTAATGTCGTTTACCCCTCCCTCCTCCTCCCCTCTACCTCCCTCTCCCCCCTGTCGTTCTCCTTCATTGCCACGGCCATCAGAATCCGTCCTCCCTCCCTCGCCATCATTCTGCTTGGTTATGCAATGCACATTCCTCCCACGGAGACTAACTGGCGTTGGAGACCTAGCGTAACACTGCTGTCACTGGCAGTAGATGTAGATCCATTTTGCCATGGCGACTGTCTGCTGCTGCCTTTGCCTCTCTACAGACGTCTGCTCCATGGGATTTTACAGCTTTTTCTCCTCTTCTGGAATATCACATGCCAGACTCTACTAATTCAGGGACGTGCCCATTCTTACCTAGCTCAGCGGAGGCTGGGTGTCACCGAGACATTATCAACTAATCCACAGACATAATCATGCACAGTGTTGGCATGGGGGCTTCAGTGATGGGCAAGAGGCTTTTTTGAAAGGCACTAATTGCACTGTTCCCCAGAGGAGTAGCAAGCAAGAGGAAGGGACACTACAGAACGAGGGTGTGTGTAGATTTACTGATAAGCTGGGGAGGGAGGTTGAGACGTTGTGTGGAGGAGTTTCGGAAAAGGAGTGACAGGGAACTCAAGAGAGAAAGTAGACAGAAAGGATGGGAGGAACGGTAGGGGCAAATGGGGAGAGGGTATCTCCTCGCCCCTCAAAAGAGGCTGCTAGTGCTTTAGCAGCAGAAATGTAAATCCGCTGATAAAAACAGACTACAAAGACTTGTGAGGGGGAACTTAATCAAAAGGGAAGTTGGGGGGGGGGTGGGTTGCTGAACCTGAGAGGTGGCGCTATTAACTGGAGGAGTGGAGAAGTGACACAAGAAGGTTTTCACTGGAAGCGCTGCTGAGCACGGCAAAGTCACCGTGGCACTGCTACCTCCTATTCCTCTCTCCGTCACTTTGTCTGTCGCTCGCAGGCACTGGGACTGTGGCTACATAGCCATTCTCTCCCCCCTTCTCCCTCTCTCCACATGTAGCATGCCTTTAACGCCATGGTTTTCCACTGAAGATCCCAAAAGCATGCTGGATTATGGCGTCTTACACCTTAGACGCCTTAGGGTAAGCCACTTTTTCTTTATACCGTCGTTTATGTCTTGAATTCCAGTGAATTTAGTAACATCTATACTGCATGTTGACATGAGAGTTCAAGGGGATGAGCACGATTGTATTCCATTCCCATATGAGCCTGAGCCAAGAATGATCCTGTTTACCTTTTTGCTCACACATTTCTCTTGGAGACAACACCATCTCCTGCTCCTTACCTTCTAAGACTCATCCATAGGGAAGGTGGGAATTGTGCTTAGAATAACTACTTACAAGGACCTGGGGTGAGGGGTGGTTAATCATTAATGGCATGTGAAAAGAGGTGAGGGTGTAAGGGGGCTCCAAATGGCAGCAATAAATCATGCTTATTTTGACATGGGTGAACGCCACTGAGCGTTACTGGTGGTAATTTAACAGTTTGATTGCAGATAATCCCAGGATGAGGCTGAGTGAGAGCTGACTACGAGCTCGCTGTTGTCAAGCAGCTTGGCTTTAAGCTATGACAGCTCATAAACACTGGTGTTCACAGACTAATCTCCTCTCCGCTCTGCATGGCCATTGTTTGGTTTGATTAACGATTGATTTCCTTCTGGTGGGAGGATTACGTTGGCAGGGCTGCCCTTACCCAGAGCTGTTTCGAACTGTGATTTGTGCAAAAACTGGTAGATTAGCAGGAGGACAAAAGACGCAATGCTAAGCCTTGGAAGCAGCGTGCTAATTCAGACCTGAATTAGAACTTCTGTTGTTGCTTTCTATGCATGTGTGACAACTTCTGACATGGTCTCCATAATTTCATTTTATTCCAGATAAGTGTCCTCCTGCCAGGTTAGGTCAGCATCAGGATCATGGGCACCACAGTCATCACCCTTGAGGATGTGCAGGCACTGGAGGTCAAGGAGGAGCAGGAGGAGTCCATCTTGGCCATGTTAGGCATCATTGGCACATTCCTTAACCTCTTTGTAATTGTTGTTGTTTACATCTACACCACACTGTGAAGTGCCAAAGCATAAAGGACTGCCATCAGAAAAGACTTCCTCAAAAAAGGAGGAAGTGAGCAGTCTGGAAGGACAGGTCAATTAGAAAGTGACACGTGTTGGGTACAGTAGTGACATGAATATCTTCCCCAGAGAGAGGAGGAGGAAACTGGACAGACTGGATAAGGCTGAAGACAAAGAAGCCATACTGCCAAGTCACAGCCATGAGCCGGGGAGATAACAAAGGGCTGGAAAACATGGCAGAAACAGGGATATGCTGGGACCAGGGTGAGCAGAGCCAGATGGACATGAGCAAACACCCAGCCAGGACTGACCCCCCTGTGGCCTGATAGGAAATACAAACTTCCACTTGATCTCATTTTCTTGGACTGCTGAACTTACTGGAAAGATTAGCCAAACAAGACAGTCTTGTGGACAACACTGAGGCTTTCCATTTATTTGTACTTATTTTTTAAGTTGGTGGGATTGTAATTGCTACTGGCATTGAATGGCTTTTAGGCAACATGATTAAAAGCAGAGAGAGAAGTAAGAGATGCTGAGAAGCTTCCCTGAAGACACTATTTGCCACCATATCCAATAGTGGTCTACCTATATGGGTTTTTCAATGGCCGATGCCAATATTTAGAGAGCAGGGCGGTGAATGGCCGATATTTAATGCTGATATCATGTTGATGTTTTTTTGCATCTGATAAAATAAAACAATTTAATAATAATAACAAACGAGACACAACATTGTTGAACTTAAATGAATATTATATAAGTTATTGTTCGCATTGTATCTGTTTAGTTGTAGCGTAACTCGCAGCATAGTTCTGAAAACTGACAAACATTTTGAAAATGTTCAGTTACACCTCGAGCCCTGTGAGTTAGTTTAACTGGTTGAAGGCTACCGTGACGCTGAAGTCTGCCCGTACAATGGAGAGACTGACACAAGGGGGAGCGCTAACTTTGTTCTGCAGCAGCCACACTGACAAGGCTGCTTGCAGATATGTCTGCCTTGTGAACACAGGCATTTGCCGATGCAGATTATGTAAAAATGGCATTAATCAGCCAGATTAATCGGCCATTAACTAATATCTAATCAGTCTTCGGGCAAAAAATGTTTGACTGTAACTTCAGGGTCCCTAGTTCCCTTGCCAAGAAACGTGGCTCTGGGCAGTACTGTCATCACCAAAAATACCTGCCGTTTTAAAAATGCCCTCAACCCACAAATAATGACCATCAACAATACACCAATTTCTATTTAGGAAAAAATGTGCAACAACTCATGTTGAGGATGAATTTCAAGAAATGTTACTTTAAGAAACCTCCAAAATGTGAAAACCCTAAAAAGGGGAGATGTTTTTTAATAAAAAGAGCACTGTTACATCAGCAAGAAATAAAAGAATGAGATTAACTTGTCATTAAATCATGTAGCTGATTTACATGTAAGATGAAACCGGGCCTATCCTTCTATTCTGCATCTCTGTCCATATTTTGAAGTTCCTGAGTGGGAGGGGGGGTTGGAAGATTCTCTTGATTGATTTGTTCATGTTTATTACTGGGTAGTGTCACCAATCCTTTTCGTGTATCAAAAAGGCTTTTTATATACAGTATATTTGAATAAAGTCTAGATGTATTGTGCAATAGGGGATATTTAAACAATAAACATCAAAGCATATCAATAAGGATATCCTTGAGCCTTATCTGTGAGAAAGCCCAAACAGTGAGTGTGAAAGGATAACCGCGAAAGAGGGAGGATCATCACAGGGGTTATTTAATTACATATGCAGCAGTAGGAGTCATGCTTTAATGAAAAGTTAGGCTTCTCAGAAGCCGATTGGGAATCAGAAGGCATCTTTATGGTTGTATGTTCGTAATCGTATAAAAAAAGGTTTGCCCCTGCTGGCTGATGCATGCTACATCCCAACTGAAAGCCACAGACAGGGAGAAGAAGCACACCATGACTTTGGTAATTACAATGATGATCACTGGTGGTGGCACCCCACCTCCTACCCCCACTCACTTGAAAGAGCCTACCTACCCATTTCAACTGGAAGGAGAAAAGCCTGTGGTAATAAAAACAACATTTCCACGGGTGAGCAGCAATAAATTACAAATCCACAGGGAAGAAGTGGTAATGAATGAAGGTGTGTTTGAGTCTGTACATAGAACTCCTTTTCTGTGCATGAGGTCAAGCACTTCTGTCAAAAACATTCTTTTCTTACCAGGCTGCGTAATCTCTGAAATTGTAAATGAAAAATTGAACAAATAATCCGAAGCCTTTACTAATGAAACCCCACTGTTCACACAGACACACTTATTCAACGGCAGGGGAGCTCCGTAAACACACCAACGGCTGTCCAGCAGTGCACGGATCGCCTTCTGTTCCCCATGGTCTCTATCACATCTGGAGTGATGAATCATTACCAACCACCCTCCAACAAGCCAGTCATGTTCAGATTACCCTCCAACATCATGCGCACGCCCACTCAACATGATTGATGGACCAAAATAGCCATTACCTAAGTGGTGTCGCCTGCTGCTGCTGAGATTTACTTTAAATCTTAAAAAGGACAATCAAGGTGCCGAATGGAAGGGATGTAATGCTAAATATAATACAAACATAAAAAAATCCCACATCAGATCTAGAAACCAATTAGTGTCAAACAAAACACGCAAGAAATTAATTCTTCAATTAAGATAAATTAGTACTGTGGTGACATTCAAAGGTATTACCTGCTCTAATGGCTTAGCTTCCTGTGATGGAGTGCCAAGCGACGGTGGGAAACTGTAATGTATCCCAAAAGGCTTAGCCAAGGCACAGATGATTAATGTGGAGCTACGCTGATGGGGCTGAAGGGGGAACAGCAGCTAGAAATAAAGGCCTGAGTGCTGGTAGGCAAGGTAAGACTAAAGGGCAAATAAAAAGTGTTGGTGGTAGTTGGGAGAAATGAGGCTCCAGGTAGGAGGGCTTTATTTCTCTAAGGGAGGTGGGGTGATAATGGTGTTGCAGTGAATTTAATCCCGTCTAGAGAGACCAAGTGTTTGATCCCCCCACACCTACGTCAGTGTTAACTACAGACCTGAACTATTAATTGTCAAGTTCCTTGGTTCTCTTGTGTTTAAGGCTACATCTACACTTTTATGTTTTGGTTAAAAATTGAATATTTTTTTCTACATTTACGCCTCGTCATTGCTGCAAGATGATAAATCCCTGCTCTTACTTTTCACAAATGTTGTTCTTTCTCCAAAGTATTTTCTGTGTTTTCAACTTCTACATCCATGATTTTCAACCACAGAGTAACGTCAGACAATCTGCTTCCTGTTTACACCTGGTGTATCTGAATGGTTATGTGATATGCGTTGTCATTTCTGATACAGAGCCTAAAAGGCTTGTGTGAACGGAGATCGTTTTTGTTTCAAAATGCCATTTAAAAGTGAAAACGTATTAGTGCTGATGTAGCCTAAACTGGGTCAGAGTATTTGTGTACAAAGAGCTCTGGTTTCTGAGTTTTACCAGCTCTGTGGGGTGCTTGAGAGGTGTCAGGAGTAATGGAACAATTTCAGCTTTTGTGCTCACCTGATTGATACGAACCGACTTACACCAATGTACACTTCTACTTAGAAAGCCAACAGGGTGTATGGTTGAGTAAAGAAGAGCAGGTTTATTCAGGGATTTCTGTTCCTCAGGGAGCTCAGGAGCCTCCTGATCTCCACAGATCTGAAGGAGGCAGCTTATTGTGAGAGTTCAAAAAAATCCTATTACAATACAGTATCAGTCAAAACTTTGGACACGCTTTCCCATTCAAGTGAATGAGAAAGTGTGTCCAAACTATTGACTGGTACTGTATATTGCCCAATATTTGTTACACAACATCTTGTTTGTTTTACATGAACACAAATTACAAAAACATATTTGGTATGGATCCCGTATGTTTGGTAGATTTGCGGTGAGTGGGTCATTTTATAGTTTAAAAATACATCTGTCAGTAATCTCTGGTAGACAAACTATGTGATGGTGACACGGTTTCTTAACATAGGTTTCCCACTTTTGCATTTGTTTTTACACATTAGCCATATTATGCAAACATAGAATATATCTGTGATAAGCTAATATCTGCAGATAATTTGGGCTGCTGATTATTAAAGGGTCAGGCTCTAGTGGAAATCTTATATCAAATTTAGAACAAACTAACCAGAGATGGTGATATGTGTGCTCAAAAGCAAAGGCAACAACATGGCGTCACTCTTTTTCTGACCAGCCATGCAAACTGCAACCAATGCAGACGATAACATGTACACACACTCCATTAAACAGAAGCTCTTCTTCTTTTACCCACTACCAGCAATTTGGAGAAGCAGGCAGGCTGTCAGGTCAGGTGACATTTATTGACAGCTCAGAGCTTCTGGGCAACTGGCTCTCATACATAAGGTGGTCCGATGCCTCCACATTTCATTCCACTGAATGCATCATGACTAATTAGCTACATGCAACGAGCTAGTTAGCACAGAAGTATGGCATTTGTTATTGAATTGAGTGGTAAATGCATAGCTTTTAAAAAGAAAAATGTGTCATCAGTAAGGCTATGCTTCAACAGAGCATGTGGTGATACATAATCAAACAAGGGGCTATTAACTTCATATAGCACTCACACACATGTAACTGTGTGTCAGGGGCATTTACCAGATAATGAGGACCAATTACAACACTCACAATGCTTTTTATCAGCTGTTATTTAATTATGAGACCAGGGGCATATTAGCATACACTAGCATGCACACAGAGATACTCCAAGAGCATTAGGCACAAAGAGGTGGCACACATTCAGCTGCAACTGGCTCTGGGCTGACAAGCCACAGCACACAGTGGTAATGGGAGGGTAGAAACACTGACGCTAAGATCTGCAGGTCTCTTACTGCATGGAATCAGTTCTATCCAAACTCAACACAGAGAACAAATGGAAACTGCTAGGAATAGTTCTCTGGATAATGACTGCATTAGGATTTCACCCCTGGATCACTACAGCTGTAGCTAGGGGTGGGAATCACCAGAGGCCTCACATTACGATATCATCACGATACCATATTATTGCGATTTTAAACATATTGCAATATTCTGCGATATATTGAAATGCATTTCCTTTTTTCCAACTTCAGATTTTATAGCTCAGCCACCTAAAACAGATAGCTGGATAGTTGGCTTGGCTATGTGGCTGCATTCATATGCGAGAGAGAAAAGCTGCAGTAGTTTGACAAATGAATCTCAATTTATAGGTTGAGTTGACTCAATCTTGAGATAAGATTATTTTGTCAAAAGAGATAGAAGTTTAACTCATTGAGAGTCAGCCAAAATTGTAGTAGTAGTTTGACCCGAAAAAAAAGTGTGTCTTAACTCAAGGTCCATTACTAGCTTGTATGAAAAGCTTTTAACCACATCACAGTGTCTACACTAGAGTATGGAGCTGATGAGATGAAGTTGAAAGCGTCAGAAAAAGCAAGTAAGTGGACCTTGAGTTAATTCCTGTTAACTTTGTTTCCCGTTTACATTATTGGAGGAAAGTTCTACTAAAATTGTTTAGAGAAATAAGCTTCAAAAAAAAATCTAACAGAATCAGATGCCATTTCCTTTTCCATATTGCACACCCTCCTGGTAATGGACTAAAGTACTGTTTGTGGTTTGTTCCTTTGCTCACTCTGTGGCTTAAATGTGACAACCATGAGAGAGTAGTTTTAAGCTCCGCTGCAGCCAGACTACAAAGGGTCAGCCCAGCACCAATAACCAGCAGGTCCCTGAGGAGCCAAGGCAGGATAGAAGCAGTGGACTGACCTGACCGGTGCTGAACCCCATTGTGTACCGAGAGCTCTGCTGCTCAGCCAGAGGTCTGACTGACTGAAGGATTACTGAGCATGTGCAAAATAACGCTGGTTACAGCTGCACCACACAACTTACACCTACACAGCATTGAACCCACAGAGTTAAAGATATACGGATCATATTGTACTGCACTGAGACAACAAGCTCTTATTAAAGACTCCACACTCCTACATCACTCTGAAAAAACCTTTGAGAACACTAATTACAACAAAACTATGACATGACAAGAACTAATCAAAGTGGAAGGACTAGTCTTTTCATTCTTGAGTATGAAAAAAAAAAATGATTGGATGGTGTCTCAGTTTAAACGTATACTACTGGGACTTGAGTGGGATTTAACAGTAAGACATGCACTGCCTCAGCCTCAGATGCTGTAGCTCCATCTGCTGTTTCTTTTAGCCACAAACCACCATCCACACACACAAAGAGAGAGAGAGAGAGACAGAGAGAGAGACAGAGAGAGGGAGGGAGATACAGAGAGAGAGAGAGAGACAGAGAGAGGGAGGGAGAGACAGAGAGAGAGAGAGAGACAGAGAGAGGGAGGGAGAGACAGAGAGAGAGAGAGAGGGAGGGAGGGGGAGAGAGAGAGAGAGAGAGAGAGAGAGAGAGAGAGAGAGAGACAGAGAGAGAGAGAGAAATTGAAAATTGAAATTGAGAGACACAGAGAGAGCTGCTGTATATGGAGCATGTCCCCCTACAGGTTTGGGCTGAGCCCCGAATGTTTATAACATCTGGCTCCGCCCCTGCACACACATGCTTAAAAGCACCCAGGAAAACACACACACACACACACACACACACCTATAATCCAGAACTAGAGAGGCTATGCAGTTATCATTGAGATCAAAGACCAGAGTCATCCAAATCCACTATGGCAGCATCAAAGGCCACCAGCTGGCAGCACCTCATTTCATGAGCAGAAATCCACAGACAACAAGATTCAGACAATTTCAGCAACAGATGAATATCAGTGGGTCTAATCATTTGATGTGATGAGGACAGTAATGGAACAAAGAAAAAACAGGTGTGTGCATGCTGCTGCCATCTTTATTAATATGACTTAATGACGAACCTCCTCCACCATCTTAGACAGCTCCTTTGGTCCACACCCTGGTCTCTCATATATTGGCTGAAGTTACATAGAAATAATAAAAGACCATGGTGGGGAATGGAAGTCTTTTGAATACCAGTGGCATGTTATGTTTTCACAAAACATTTTCCATAAACCATTTTCTGCCATGATGCAAAGAACATCTTTTTCTCCAGTAACCATTCACTTGTTTCATGTTGTGCCATTGCCAGATTCCATGACAATGCTTTGGCTCTGTTTGATAGGGGGGACACCCACAGGCCCAGATCAGTTAGCTAAAGGTGTCACACATACCTGGAAATTCCAACTCTCTTTTTGGTACTAAACCCCTTTAGCTCTTTCTTGGTTATTGATTAGCCATCGAGCAAGCTAACTCCCACCAATAACAACATAACATTACACCCAAAAATGACAGGCGCATGGCTGTAATGAGCACTTGACCGTTGCTTGATCAGATTTTGAGAGCCACCCATAAATGACCTAAATACGTGCTCTGTGACCACTCTATTCTATTGAATTACACAGTTTTAAAGCATTTCTGATTAGCCAACCAGTGGAACCCAATGTATAATGCGGTGTTCTCAGCCTTGCTAGATGTGTCTTACCCTTCATATGTGAAAACAGGGAACCTACCTGAGTCGTTGCGTAGGTAGGAGGACATGGCAGGGATGAGGCAGGACTGACTCAACAGCTCCTGCAGCACAGCTGGCAGCGCCGAGCTGTTCTGGGCTCTGCTGTCTGCTGAAGAGCCATCAGCACTGTGGGGGCTGCTGGAGCCTGCTGGGTTGATATAACTTGCCAAGACCTAGTGATCCAAAACAATGTAGACATCCTGTAAGACCAATTACGAATAAAACTGGTCCACCTTGTTTAAATTGACACACGTAAGTCCAGATTTTACATGACCTGCTCTGGAGTAGGACCAAACTGGGACAGTCTCTGTCTCTGACCATGCTGTCACCATTGTACACTTGGCTACGGACCAAATACTAACTCTCTGTTCAGGACAAATTGACCTTTATCGTAATGAAGACATTTGAGGTAATTTTGTTCAGAAGGCAAATATAGCAGTGCCCATATTAAGGGCATGGTTCAAGTTGTGGCATGCCATAGGGATCCAAACTCTTTGGAAAGTAATCACCTGCAACATGCTCAAAGCCTGGGAGTAAGCACTGCCAGAGAGGCAGATTTCAGGGCCACAAAGACCCAAAAGGCAATTCAGCTGCTCAGCAAGATAACCAGGGAAATATAGACACAATAATGTTGTTTGTATTATAACACAATGTGTTGATGGGCTAATTTGAAAGTCCTAAGTAAAGCTAAAGGGTCACCATATTTCTACAAATCTTGATTTAAAAACTATGTGACATTGATGGGTAGACTTGCCTGCAGAAGACAGGTGACGTGCTCCTCTTCTAGCCGTTGTTTGGTGAGGGCCTGCTCCACGTCCCAGCCTGAGGCGGTGGATCCAGTCCCAAAACCAGTTCCTTTAGCCCAGTACAGCTGCTGCTCCTCAGTGGTCCCCCCACCGTGACAACTGGATATCTGCGGCTGTCAACACAGACATAGACATGAGATAATGTACAGGGTTAGAAGGATGGGTCCAGGTTGGGGATTTCTGACCACTTCATTTATACTTTATTTTGGATATTTCCCTTCTATGTTTTTAAGGAAAGTGGCTGCCAGTGTATTAAAACTGTGGCTGTGTAATAACACAAAGGCTGCATTTGACTGGTATGTAAAATTTAACACTGCACACTGGCAACTATTGGAGAGAATAAAAGATACAGTAGGTATGTTCTCTGTTCTTGAATAACATTCATTAGCAAATGTGCTCCATTTGAAGCACATGGATGGGGGGTCTCAAGGACAGCCACCACCACAGTGACAAGTCTTTGGCTCACATTCAAGTCATCTGCCCCATGATCAACGTCCTCAGCTGTGACAACTCCATAAATCCACACAGGGGGGGGACAGGGCGCAAGCATGAGACTGGATATGTCACCACAACAACAAAACAAACGAGCCAGGCCTGGTTCAAAACATATATACCCTCTTTTAGGCAGGTTCTAGAAAATGGCTTCCCACAACCAAGCCAGCAAACGTCAGTTCATAAATGTTCGCAGCTCAACAACACAGACAGAGTTGTTCCCATACCAGTATCAAAACAGACTCTGATACTGCCTAAAAAGCTTATCTGATGCACTGATCAGATACCACGTGAAAACAACAACTTTAAAGTTGTTTCACCCAGATAATGTGTGTGTGTGTGTATATATGTGTATGTGTGTGTGTGTGTGTGTGTGTGTGTGTGTGTGTGTGTGTGTGTGTGTGTGTGTGTGTGTGCACGTGCGCACCTTACCTCAGACACACTGGTGCTGGCGTTGGGGTTGCGCGGGGCGTGGTGGCTGAGAGCCGACAGACAGGCCAGGATGAGGTGGATGGCCCCGATCTCCAGAGCCATGCGCCGTAGCAGAACGCCGTCATCAGTGGTCAGAGGAGTGCTGCTGAACAACGCTCGCAGCACGTGGAACGGCAGCGTGGGCAACACGTTGGCTGATGGAGACTGCAGGATATGACCTAAGAGGAGGCCGAAGCAGACAATTGAATTGAGAGACTCATTACCCTTTCCCTTTGTGTTTGTATCGGAAAGCTGTAGCAGGAAAAGTTAACGACACTAGTTTCCCTGTGCGTTTGTGACACACCAGAAAAAAAAACAGGCATGCTCGTCTTCTGGCAATGGGAAAGGAGGCTATCAGCTATTTTTAGCAGGTTTACCAGTGCTCCAAAAACCTGCATAGAGACACGCACATTTTGGTGGAAAAAGGGCATTTGAGCATATTGTTCTGGTTTGGTTTAAGAGGGATTTACTGTTAGTGCACCCAAGTTGAAATGCACAGTCAACATACTTAACACTGTGACAATTTCAATTCTGTATGAGAAAAACACTTGAATACATTAATCATGTTGTATAACATTAGGTGGAATGCATATTAAATTTCATCATCTGATGACAATGTAATTCTGCGATGTAATCGTTTTACTCTTTGTAGTGAGTGACCCATTTCTTGACACAGCAAGTTATTAAGTGTGAGTGTCTGCTTAAATGTTCAGAAACACCAGTTAGGTGAATAATGACAATTGTTATTCCTTATGTGCCTCTCTAGCTGCGGCCTGATGTGCTGTGTGACCAAGATGGAAAAATATTCTGACATCAATCACTAACAATGTATTCTCAGTACCAGCGAGAAATGTTGATATAAGATTCCTCTCAGACCATCTCACTCATTAGATTAGATGATATGAGCAGCAGTAGGGGCTGTTACAAAGTTGTACATACTAATATTTACGACAAGAGACACACAAGACCAGAGGATTAGGAGCTGTGGAATGTGTGTAATGTGCAGTGCTGTCAGACTTACTGCCCTCTCCATCGTCTGTGACGCCCAGCACCAGGCGCAGCAGACACTGGGCGTGCTTCCTCTCCTTCAGCAGCACCTCTGCATAGCCGGGCAGGCGCAGGAACAGGCCGAAGGCCGCCAGCGAGTGGGCCGGGATGGGGGACATGGTCTGCACCGAGGAGGATGATGACGAGGACGACTGAGACTGCTGCTTGTTGATGGGTGGAGGCTCGGCGGCGATGGATTCTGGTGCCTCGTACACCAGCTCGCCCGACTGCTCGATAGTTACCCACTCAAACTGGTCGCTGTCCTTGGGCTTCTCCTGTGTGGCCGAGGCCACCACCGGGGCGCTGACCTGTGAACGGCCATCCGGGAGAACAGAGGGTAACTTTGGCAAAGGTTACCGGGAATATGAGACAATGCTGAATTTAGGAAAGCAGGAACTTTGCAGTTTCATGATATGGCCAATTCAAGCCCGAGGGTGAGGAGGCTGGCTTCTCTACATACTATAACTATAAAATACTGTTCCACTTCATGTGTAACCAAAAATTACTGTCATTATTGATGAATCCGCCAATTATTTTCATGATTATTCATTTGGTCATAAAAAAAAAGTCAGAACATAGTAAGAAAAAGTCCATCATATTGTCCTAGAGCCCAAGATGAAATGTCTCCTAAACCCAAAGACATTCAGTTTACTATCACAGATGAAAATATTCACATTTAAGAAGCTACTGAGCTACAGATCCCAAACATTTATGTTATAGTTTTTAGGATTGTTAGGTCAAAATATGTTTTAATATCATCCTAACAAACAATCAGAATTTTTTTGTCAATTTGAGCACATTTGGTGTGCGAGAGCTGAACTGCAAATAACATGTCCTTCACTAATATATCTGTGACATCCTTAATTTTAACAAATACAACAAATACAACACCAGCAATGGCATCAAAACATATTGGAAGAGCCAAAGAATTAAAAGAAATACAAAAGATACAAAATACCCAATAAGTATTAAAATTATTTCTATAATTCAAATTATTGATGAGAAGGATTTTCGGTGTGTAAAGGGTATTTGCCAAACCTGATGAACTGACAGTTTTTTCCGGTCACAAAAAAATTATTCCATCGTGTATAAATGAAAACACAACATACTACGTTAGTTACTGTTTTTGTCTAAAACAGTAACACATGAAGATCCATACAGTTTAATGCACAATAAATGGAAGTGCACTTTATTGTCCTTGGTTTCTAGTTGGGACCTGTTTTAGAACATGCTTTGGTGAAGATGTTACCCCTATTTGACCCCCGTACTGCAATGGTGCTTTGATCATACATGCCTATGTCAGGCTTTAAGTCGCACCTGCTGAATGACATCGGGGTAGAGCATGGGCAGCCTCTCTGCGATGAGGGCCAAGCCTCCCATGCCTGCAAAGACCTGCAGCGGGGACTGGATGGGGTTGGTCTCCAGCAGGGACTCGTCAGTGGCAGCATCCAGACACTCTTCACTGGCTGCCATTGGTTCGTCCTCAGGACAGCTGTTCAGCATGTCGCAGTGGTCCACTGCAAGGAGAGCAAACAGAGGACCTGTTGTATGTTCATGCACTGTCTGCCATCTGGGACACTTGTTAGCACTGTTTGTGTTTGTAACCTGAAGGCTACTGGGAGAAGAGTCCCATCACTGAAATGAGAATTCAATTCTTCTTTAACCGTTTGTTTTAATGCAGAACATAGTCTGTCATATACTGTATGCAATATACACCATCTATTACTGAGATGTGAAAAAAAACGAAAATCATATGTATTGTGATATTTAAAATTGATTCTTTTCCCTAGAATCTGTTCTATTTATTTTTTATAATTATTTATATTCTAAATATTTTCTGTTTATAAGGTATTGCTGAGGGCGACTACATCATATTTGTTTCCAGCAGAACAGAGTGACAGCAGGAAAAGCAGATCCATGTTATGTTCTTCTTTACAAAGTAAATAAATGTCACACTGACATGTGATGTGCATTCTTCTTAAAAAACTTTTAGTTTTTAGAAATGTCTCATGATATATTTGTTTTTTGTTAAATAAGGAAAAGACAATATACAATAAATATACAATACTCAACACTATTGAATCGCAATACTTTTAGAATCACAATATATGAATATATAAACGAAAAATTGCAAAACAAATCCAATCGGCAGCCATGCATCGTGAAAGAACTGAATCGGGATAAACACATAATGTCCCAGCCCTATTCATTAGCTAGCTGGCAGCAGCGACAGTGGTTGTGACAGTGTTGACACAAACACACTGGCTGACTAGATGAAAACAATACCACGCTGTTGCGGCTGGTAATAAATAATGTGGCTAATTCAATCAAGGGAAACGTTGCCAAACGTCTATCCGCTCTGTGTCAGTGCAGCACGGACTGCTAACGGTAGCTATGCACAGATGGAGGGCTGCGTTCGGCTGGCGGTAAGCTGGCAGCATGAAGGGAGGCTGGGCGCTGTTGAAAATCAGCAACGTTTCCCTTTCATCACTCGTCCTCCTACTGATCTAACAACAACAGGTCCGCCCACTTTTTAGTGTTTCAAACAAATGCAAAGGATTTAATTTAGTGCTCTTTTATTCCGTTTTCCTGGGAAACACCTCACAGTACAGAAGCTAAACACATTCCGCCCAAGACGATTGTGATCGGTTTAAAGAAATGCAAACACAGAGAAGGTAACTGCTGCAACCCAATCACATAACAGCACTAAAACTGTACATACAGTACACTATGATGGTTTAACTTTGAAATGAATCCACAGTTTACACGTGCTGAACCGTAGGGGTGGATCGGTACAGATCAACTACAGTCCGTTACCCCACTAGTAAACTTTTAGATTACTGTTAGGCTGGTCCAGGCACAGAGAGGTTCAGGACTACCTGTTTAAAATAAGTTTTAGACACTTGTGGTGAGAAAAAAGAAAAGGAAATGCAAGGGGTTCTCTTGGTAACTGGGACACTAAAATAAAGCAGAGTAGAGTCATTACTTCCACCTGTGCACCTGAGGAAAAAATACACGCCGACGATACATTCAATTTGGTCCTTTGAAGTACCACATCTATGATACCGAATTACCCAATCATACATCACAGTACTCATCCAAACAAATGAGACTAGTTTTAAAATTGAAACTATGGATCATGGACAGGACACCAGTTCTGCAGATTCACCAGTGCTGAGAGCATCAAAACAAGACATTGACGTTAACAATTAATCCGACTAGACTAGAGCTGACCCTCAAGCCTGCAGAATCAGATAAATATAAACCAGTCCTGGAGTCACCACATCTGTGGAGAGGCAGTGTTGTCTTCTGTCTAAAGGAGGGTCAGCAGTTTGATCCCAGCAACAACCTGTCCTCACTAAATCTCCTTCAGCAACAGTGTTTTTTATTATCCGTCTCACTGGATAGCGCAAGTCCAAGTAAATGTCTTCAAATTAAACTATTAACACACTTCCTAATGCCAAAATATTCAGCACAGCATCACTTGAATAACACAATCTTTTTATATATGCCATTGTACATACATGAAATCTACATTAACATATAACAATCCCAAGAATAGTGTACAAAAGCAACATCTAAGGATCAAAAAGCTTCAATTCCCTGAGAGAAAGAAGTAAACAGAAGAGTGACCGTGAGTGAGCAGATTGTGCTCAAAACCACTCCACAACCTTTTAGACTCAAAGCTTTTCTTCCAAAGCAGCCCGAGGAAAAGACCAGGTGAGGTGAGCTAAGCCCGGAGTACAACTCCATTAAATTGTGATGCAGGCGGAGCGTAGTAGCCACTGGGGCTACTAGGGATTATATCTCCAACCTGGCCTGGGAACGCCTCGGGATCCCCCAGTCGGAGCTGGTTAATGTGGCTCAGGAAAGGGAAGTTTGGGGTCCCTTGCTGGAGCTGCTGCCCCCGCGACCCGACCCCGGGTAAGAGAACGACCATGGATGGATGAAAATGATTTAAACATAGGAACTGTTTCTGGTACCTTTCTCAGTGCGTAGCCTCTTGAAGGAGTCTGTCTTGGAAAGGCCAGGGTCAGAGATGACTTTGGAGCCCAGTTTGACTGTCAGGTTGATGGACTGGTAGCCCTGTGGCAGCTTGCGGTCGTACAGCAGTGTCAGTAGCTGGGCCAGGGTCATCTCAGGCGGAAGGGGCTGACCTGGAGGGGAGATTCACTTCATTATTACCTCAACTTTGGCTGCTTAGTTGCAGTATTTTAATTCAGACCCCTCGATGTCCTGCTGCCAGATGTGAGTCAACATGTTAAGCTTGCACTTGTATATGTGGTACCTGGAAGCAGCTTGTGGTAGAGGTGGAAGACAGGCACACTGATGGTTTTGGCTGAAGGGTCCACACCAGACGAAGCAGTCAACTTGTCACTCATCACGCGACCCCTCCTCGATGGAGGTCTGGGAGGGGTTGAAAGAGCTCGCTTGGACTGGGACTTCAAGCCTGATGACAGACACAGACAACATGGAAACATCACAGGCCTGTTAGACGATGACAAACAGCAATAGAGATACATGTTAATATTACCAAAGCTTAGTTACTGTGCCAGTATTACATACATCTGATCATTGTAATGCCAAACCACTGCTATGTGTGATCTCTGAAACAGATCTACTTCACCAAAAAGACCAAATTCCCAGTTGTAATTCTCAGTAAGTTCAAGTTACATTTGACATTTTGAAATGTGTGCTTCAAGTACACAATGTGGATGCCTATATTAAGAATTAAGTATAAAGCATTGTTTTTTTTTTATCTTAAAATAAAAATCCTTATTCAACTCAATGGAAGAGGATTCCTTTAAGAGGTACCAATGGTAACGGTACACACAATTCGCGGTTCGGTATGTACCTTGGTTTTTAGGATCATGGTTCAGTACATCTTCCGTAGAACAGGAAAAACAAAGAAAATGCGGAAAATAACTTTTTTTGAAAAGTATAAACATTCAATGGTTGCTTATTGGCCACCCCTTTGTTTTAGTGATTGGTTTGATAAAACAGCACTGCCGCCGGCACATCAGTAACTGTAGGTGGAATACGGAGAGTAAATTTAGATGAAGTTCTGTGAGAAGGTGATGAGGGAAAAGCTGCTGACATCAGGAACACACCACAGTAACTTTAGAAAGCACTGTGATGTGTCAAAGTGGAGTTTCTAAAGAGACTGTTACTCCGCCCGGACTGCTTATCCTCTCTGTCCATTTCACGAGAATGAGGAACTCTGTTGGAGCGGACTATGCAGTCAGCGAGCGGTTTGACCTGCTTTAATCTTCTTTTCAACTTAATTTGTTGACTCCATCCTTCTGGTTAGCGCTAGCTAAATCCCTGGACCTGCAGTTTATTTTCTTAACCACCCACTCACACCGTTCTCTTCATATAGGGTTAAAGTTTAAACCACCAGCTCCCGTGACATTGGGATTTTCTTTGGCCCATGTTACACCCTTCCACCAAGTTTTAAGAAAATCTGGCCAGTAGTTTTTCTGTTATCCTGCATCATAAGACTGTGCCTTGTTGATAATTCCTGAACTGGGCTGCAGCCTGCGCTCCTTTATACAGGGCAGGCACAACAGACTGACTGAGATGCACACGTGGTTCAAGCACTTTGACCATCTGCTTTAATTTGGTAATCGTTAGAGTCGAGATTCAAGCGTGGTCATATATATGCAGCGATAAACACTGCGTAGCAGTTATTATTTTGGCTGCCAGAACATCGAGGGGAGAATGTCTTGCCTTTCAATCTGTTTTTGTTTCGTGAAGTGTATCCACAAACGTACCCAACTTCAGATGAACAATTTGGGCATACAGTTCAGAACAAATTCTTGTCCATTGAGCTTGACTAACCCGGGTAACCCGGCAAAGCCAACCAGCATGATACAGCTGATACACAACAACTAGAACACCGCCAAAACACTCCAGAATTTCTGTTTTGCGTGTGCGAGTAGAGGACATTAATAGATTATTTTGGCGTACCTAACCAATGTAGCATGCCAAACCAAAAGTCCTGCAACGAACGGTTTGGGACAAATACACATATGGTTACAGACCTAGTGTTGGATTAACCATTTGGCATGTGGCTGAAGTTCATGTTGTTTACCATGGGTAAACAATCTACACAATTGCCTTTTCAATCCGATTGACATGTTGTCAGTGGGATTAAGATCCAGCAGCCATCCCAGTTTGGCTAATGAGCTGATGGCTGGGTTGCCATTGGACAAGGGGTGTGTAAGGAACAGATTCAAGTACCTGAGGCCACAACAACACTGTAGTTGTCCTGGAAGCCACTGTCTGCTTTCATCTTTTCCTTCTCTTCATGATTCTTCTTCTCCTTGTCCTCCTTCTGCTCATTGATCAGCTTGGCTGTAATGCTGGGTGTGTCTATTCAGATCAAGAGAAGACGGCATGAAATCAGATGGGTTACATATTCCTTTCAGGAATTATTTATTGTAAAAATAAGCATTGGCCATTTTAGAGCTCCCCCTAAACTTCTCAAATGAGGGTTTCAGGGTCAGGTTTTGCGGGTGGAGTAACAAATGCATTTTTTTCTTATCCTGGTATTTATCTCGAGACACGCAGATATGCAATTTGTGACACTGTGATACTATCACACAATTATTTTTTTTGTTGAATTTTAGGCCTTTATTGGACACTGCTAAAGACAGGAAAGGGGAGAGAGACGGGGAATGACATGCAGCAAAGCTCCGCAGGTCGGAATGGAACCCGCAGCCATGCTGCAAGGACTGAGCCTCTGTACATGCTCAACCAGTTGAGCTACCCAGATCCCACACCCATACTTTTTGTTGGAGTTTAAGGTCCAGGCGACATGTTGGCTGATCTCTATGAACAGATATCTGCATATGAATGCTGACAAATAAATGAAAATGAATAAAAAGCCAAATCGTCGCAAAAACTGGATTCCGAGATTGCATTTTAGCCAAAGAGTTCTGCCTCTTTTGCTCTCCACATTGACTGTTTACCTGCATGTAACCAAAGCCCTCTCAAACGTGACCAATACTACCTGGAGTAGAAGGTTTTCTGTATTGAAACATACCAGACACCCGGTCCAGGACTTCAGCCAGCGTGGTGGAGATGGGCAGATGGAGGGTGCGGTACTTGTGGCCTGCTCCATACATGGGGTGCTGGATCATGTGGCTGGTGGCATTGATGCGTCCTTTGTATAACTGAGAAGAAAAAAGGAACACAAGGGGTTTGTGTCAGCATGTTCTGAAAATATAACGATCTGCTTAGCTACAGGAAATTTCACCAACTAAAACGTATTGAGGGTATTACGACGTCAACAGTTCATGGGACCAGTATGGTTTTTTTCTTCTTTTTAAGGCAGATATGTACCAGTCAATTGTTTTTGAAAGGTTTTCAGAGAGGTGTATGCTGACTCCAAAGAGATCACGTTGGTTTGCCCATTCCTTTTTTCGTCTTCCTTTGCTTCAGTTGACAATTACTATCAGCCAACATAAATGTTAACGTGTGCAATGCTGCCAGCGCTGCCAATGTTAGAAAAAAGCAACACAAATGCATACCACTGAAGAGACACAAACAACTGACAGGCCAGACATGTTACCACCCGAGACAGACGTAAACTCTATGAATGACACGACAGGCTGCGAGACCCAGAGAATTATAGCCAGAGACATACAGCTGGGTTAATATCAGGGAATACAACTTCAACCTACTGGTCCAACATACATCTTAATCTAAACATGAGTCTTAAAGCTAAGTTACACAAAGTCCAACAAGGCAAGACACACAAGTAGTAAGATGATCAGACTTGGGTATGCAGCCACTTTCCTGGAACTGCTTGCACAGCCAGCAGACCGACAGAGCCGTGTCCGAGTATGTCTCCACCGCATCCACATCAGCTGTGTCTGCCTGTGTGTCATAGCCATTTAACCCGCTAGTCCTCATCGATATAGTGGCATGAGTCAAGTAGCTAACTAGCACATTAGCACAACCTAACACAGAACGTGGAAGGTGTGTTGTTGTTGTTGCCAGAAGACACATTTAGTTTCAGAAGAAGCTGGAGGCAGCAACAAAAAACACAGCTGGCTAAACTGTTTAAAAATAGCGGGTTTGTTCAGGACACCCCCGTCTGTCGCTTTCACGTCACCTTTTCGGCTCGCCTCAGCTCGCTTGGAACCTCGACTGAGCAGGTACCAGGTACTTTTTTTCGTAATGGAAAACCAAAAAAGGCGAGTAGAGTCGAGGCGAGTCGAGCAGGTACCAAGTGATGGAAAAGCGCCATTGGTGATGGTATTGTTTTGGTATTTAGTTTTGCAGGTCTTGGTCATAAACCAAAGTATTTGATGAATTGAAATGTGAACTTGCTGATGGCGCTAGATTAAAAGCCACCAAAGTTAATGCAAGTCCTCCTGAGGAGGACAGGAATATCTGAACCAAATTTCATGGTAATTCATCCAATCTGCAGTTTGGTGGACGCACCACTGTGCCGAGTGAACAACCAACCAACCTACAGACTGTCAGAGTGACATCAGCATCCCTAGAGCCACGCTGCTTCATTACACAGCTCCATGGTCCTCTAGCCATGAATGCACATGGGAAGTTAAAACACACACAGTATTGTAAAATCCATACACCATCATCATTTATCTCTAGAAAGGTTGTCATCCGGATCATGGAATCTCTAGAAGTAGAAAGACAAAATAATCTAGATTTACTGTGTAAACTGGATTTTTTCAGCATTTTTAGCACAATAAATATCTATATAAAATGTCATGACAGTCATTTCTTGCTTTTTATCTGCTGTTTTTCCTGTAAAGCGTTGTAACCTTGTTAAGAAAAGTGCTATGGAAATCAAGTTTTTTATTATTATTATTATTTATACAAGCACGTGTACCGTGCCTTCAACTGGCTCAAACAAACACTTTTTGCGTTTTAAGTACTTTAGGAGATTACTCAAATAAAATCTCATTACTTTTTAACTGCCTGTAATATCAGCTGCCCTCATGAATCTGACTGAGCTGAAAACACGACACTGATGGGATGTAACGTGAATTTAGGAAACCTCTTTAAGAAATTGGGATGCAATGCTTGGGTGCAAAAGAACCAATATTCACCTGTTTGAACAGCCACCATTCCTGCTGGAGGGAAACTAGACTGGGTTGAAACCAAAAACAGACGGCTCTTCTCTTCCTATTGGCAGCGCCTTTCCCAGTGCACTATGCTGATTACAATACAGAGCCACCACGATGGCGATGACGTAATGCTGCAATTGCATTTACAAATAACAGAAATCCACCAAGTGCAACACTTACAAAGGCATTTCCATGAAGAGACCAGTCGGAGTTTTGTGGAAAGCTGGAGGACATTTGATGGAGGTGGCCGCCTCCTTATTCTCTATGCAGGGAAAACCGTGTCTGGGCAGCTGTTGCTAAAATATCTCGTCTGGATCAACCAAACACCCTTGCCAACCACAGTCCCCCGCCTGCTAGTGGGCAACAAGAAAGAACAGCCTATAATACTGAGAACAATGAGACAGCTAGGATGTTTAAATGGCTTGCTTTGGGTAATTAAAACCATTTTCTCTATACACTGCCCCCAGACACACACACACACGCACAGACACACACACACAGACACACCCACCTACACCCCACACACACAAAAGACTGTCTCTAATAACCAATTATTGAGTTGTGTATAATATAGAGCATTAAGATGTCATTGAGGACACCATAATGCTCCATCCCAGACATGCATCAGTCTGAGGGGATCGCTGTGGTAAGAGAGGAGGCTTCTGTTCATATTGCTGGGCTGCCCCCTTGTGGTCACAGCTGAATTCTACACCAATCCCACTATCAGTTTGAGCTGTTGTAACAACATGCTGGGGGATCTTTTGCCACAAATATTATGTCAGTCATGTCATTACATTGGGAGAGCATTGTTCATGACAGACAACATCCCGTCACATGTATGATGACACTGAGATACATGCTAATGTGTCATCACTGAGCATCAAGCAAACTGATTGGTTGATGCAACTCAGGAAATGGGTTTTGTAACGGAAAAGAGAGGAGGCAGATGTTCAACAGCAGAGAGAGTTACCCACCGGACAGGGAGACTGTAGGAAGACTGTGACCTTCTCGTCCTCCAGCATGAGCTGCAGGAACAGCCTTCGAATGAAGCCTGAGATGTTTCCAGAGATCGGCACGTTGCCTCGCTGGGGTGCAGACTGGAAGAGCTCACAGAGAACCTGCAGCCAGAAAATGTTTGAAAATGAATACAGAGACAAATGAATACAGGTTGTCATTGATACCACCAAGGCCTTATTAGGGTTCCTAATTCTTTAGGAAATTACCTTGTAGATTTTAAAAACATGACTAATAGTATCATTTAAAATGGTTCTCTCTATGGCTTTGCTGAATTGAAAACTCCAAACTTCTGACTAATGACATCAGTGAATCTGTGTGATTCCTGGTGTCTCAGAGAAAGTGAAAGCTTTGGGCTGCATTCACAGAGCCTCAGACGCTCTGGCAATTTGGCGCAGGGTTGTGCGGCAGTATCCCTTAAAAGGTCCATTTGTGTGACTTCCTGTTGTGTACTTCTACCCCCCACTGTAGTACAAGTACACTTTATATTTCACAATTATTGTTTTTCCGCAGATTAACATTTCCGAACGCATTTGAAAGCAGCTTCTGTTTTACGGAGAAAGAGAGAAAGAAAAGAGCGACAGTGCTTTGTGCTAGATAGGAGTGTCAATCATTATTCGATTTTTGGTTTATTGCCTGTAGAATTTAACCGATTAAAAATATTTTAACTGATAATGCAGAAGAAAAAGGAACCGTTCAGAAAGTGTTGTGTAGATTTGCTGTAGTATGCAGTTGCACCACTAGGTTATGGCCCATTATCCTAGAACTCTGGAAAATAAGAGCAGACCTGAGCCATGAGTCGCTGGTTGTTAGGGTGGCAGGAGATACACTGGAGAAAGAAGGCCACGGTGGCGTTCTCCAGAGCAGTCCTCTGCTGGGTGCTGAGTCCTCCTGCTTGGCCAGAAGAGGACAGGGAGAAGCGTGATCCTGAAGCCTGAGGCTGGGATGGTGGGGGGCCTGCCGCAGACCCAGAGCCCAGGGACTGACGGCCTGTATTGGCACCGGCGCTGGCACTGGAATGGCACAACAGGAAGAGCAGTGCTGTCCAGAGCGGGTTTACCTCTGGCCCTCCTAACCAGTCTTTCATGGCGTGACTATTGCCTACTTCAGTAAGGAAGCGCAGCACCGGAGCGGCCAGCTCTGCAGCCAGAGGTGGCCGAATGTGTGAGGATGAGGATGAGTGGTAGTGATGATGGTGATGTCGTCTCTCGGCCTGAGCAGCGGGCAGAGGCAGGTCGGCACTGGCCAGAAGGCCGACACAGAACTGGGTGAGGCTGCGAACCAGCAGTGAGGGTAAGCCTGAGTCCAGCAGCTGCTCTATGGCTCCTGGAGACTGGGAGGCAGCTGCCAGCGTAGCTAACTGGGACTCTGACAGATTAATGGGGGGTCTGGCATGCTTGGAGTCGTCGGTAAGTCCTGCAGCATTCGTGCTGGCGTCGTGCTGCTTTTTGCCGTCATCAGTCATGGAGAGGCGGTGATGCTGGGCTTGAGAATGACTGGCACTGGGCACGGAGACGATCCCCATCCAGGACATGAGCAGCGAGAAGTAGCTGGGGTGGATGTGACACATGGAGCACAGCAGGCTGTCCACGGCTTTCTTCAGCACAATGTTGCACGGCAACGACATGGACCAGTTATACAGCAGCCTGCAGGAAGGGAAGATGAATGGAATCAATCATCAGTCATCAATCTATGTTGTTGGTACTCAGAAGGCTGCTAAATCAATGTTGATGTACATATATTCATATATTAAGACTTCTTCAACTGTGTGTCATAAGTAGAGTTGAATACAAGGGATTAGGATCTTGGTATTACCAAGTGCCTGTGTGTTCACATACTTAAAAATAAAAATGTTATGTTAGCACATAACTGCTAAATGTTAAAGTGCAACCTTGAAATGCCTTTAACATTACAGCCTTCTCTTACTATTTGCCTGCCAGTAAGCAGGGAATATGGTTGGCAAGTTTGGTTGTTTCAGACAAGTAGTCTCAGCAACACCTGAGCCAATTGTCATGACATTTTATAAAGCTTTTGTATGATTTTCATAATTTCATCAAAGCAGCGTGCATGTGGCAATCTGGCAGACCTTCTAAAAAACAGATTTTAGCAGATTCTTTCTTAGCGCATAAGAGATGATAAATGTATTACACTGCTCTTTATAAGATGAACAAGGCATGTATTCAATTTCTCACTGTGCATATTTAACCCTGTGTTGCCGTGGCTTTCATGTTGATCTAACGGCATCCTATTCAGACCTGAGTTGTGTTGGAGGTGTCACAGAAAGGTTGCTAGGACAACTGTAGTAAGGCGACTGGACAGGCTGATAAGGAAAGCTGGCTCTGTCGTGGGCACTGAACTGGAGTGCATCACTTCAATATCAGATAAAAGGACCCTGAACAAACTGCTCAACATTTTGGACAATGACTGTCATCCACTCCACAGCAGATGAGTATGATCAGCTCAAGACTATGCACACTGCCACGCACAACTGACAGACTGAGGAAGTCATTTGTCCCCAGGGATCTACGACTCTACAATGCTTCACTAAAGGGAAGAGGAGAGAGAGACTTCTCTGTATAGTCTGTCTGCCTCTCCCCCCCTCTCCACCACTTCCACTACCTCCTATAACAATAATTATGTACTGACTGTCCACTGGCCCACTGTTTACTGCTTACACTGTTCACTGGCTATATTAGCCCATATGCACAACCCCTCCCTCCCTCCCCCCCCCCAGCCTGGACTGAGGTCTAACTCAATACTTGTGAACAATGGCTGTAACACTATTACTTCAAACCTCTAATATTGACTGTTGATTTGTGTCTATCCTACTGGCTACTCTATTCCCTTACAAGGCCCATACTTAATGCTGTCTTTTTTAACTTTATCCTTGCACTGCTATAGTTTTTAATATTACTAGGTCTACATTATTCTCTTATATTATCTATATTTAATGCTGGTCTCTAGACTTTATCCTTGCACTACTGGACTTATGACACACACACTCATAGAGCACCTTACCTACCATGCATACTGAATCACAGGGTCAGTCCCTGCCCTGTCACTGAAAGCCTCTCATGCTTATACATCTCTCAGTACATTCATCTGGATTTATTATTTAGTATCTTTTATTTTATTTTCCATATTATTCATGTGGATTTGTTATTTTATCATCCTGTTTATGATGTATGTGTATGTTGTGTGTGATGTCTTTAAGCTACTGGGACCTTGAATTTCCCCTTGGGGATCAATAAAGTATCTATCTATCTATCTAAGACTGCTATCATGACTTTAATGTAAGTCACGCTTCTTCAGACATGAGAACAACATTGCAGCGAGGTGCACGTCTGAAAGGGGAGACTCTGATGTGAGGGTGAGTATATATTAACTAATTTTGTGGTAAACTATTCCTTGCATGCATGTATGGTCTTTTTATAATAAGAACTATGACTGACTCAAAGAGCTCTCTGTTGAGCAGTGCAGGCAGGTCGTAATCCACAGGCAGCTCGTAGCTGTGCCAGAGGATGGCTGCCACACAGTGGAGGTGGGAGGGCGAGGGCATGAGCAGGCCGTACTCCCTCAACGAGGCGGAGGACGAGCCAGCACCAGCGCCAGGGTATCCCATGGGGCCACTCATCTTGTGGGCCGCCACTCGCGAAGAGTCGTGAACCCACTGGAGAAGAGCCTGGATCCTGGAGGGGGACAATTCAGAACAAGCTTTGATCAATAACTCATCACGTGGTTTCATCTGCTTAGTCCCTCAGTGTGAGGGGCGTCACCATGGAATTTATGTGCAGCAAACACGACCATATGACAGTAAAAGATGACAGGGAGAGTTTAAGGACACGTTTTACTATCAGTTTATGAGTCTGTCTGGAATATCACCTTGACAGAAAGCTGTTTCTCATTGGTTGTTGTTCTCATAGAGGGGAGGACGACAGTTTGAGTCAAGGTGAAAACAGGATGTTGATGTACCTGTCTTTGGTTCCAGAGTCCTGCGTGGTGCCCAGCTGGTACAGAATGTCGATGGTGGAGTCTGAGGAGAGGCCATTTAGTCGTCCAAACAGCAGAGGACTGTTCAAATCTACAAAGATGGAAGCAAAGACTAAAATAAGGATGGCTGTCATGCTCAATAGTTAAAGCTATAGTGCGTAGTTTTTGTCTCCCCCATGAGGAATTCTAAGTAATGACAACAACACTGTCAGCGCATCCACATTATACAAGCCTTCCATGATTGCGCACGCGCTTGATTTGGGACTCTGATTTGGCAGTACCATTCAGGTTCAGCCGGGTCAGGTCTTAAAGATGCAGACCAGGGCGACTTGTATCTCAGTTTTAGGCCCATGCAGAACTCAAGCAGAAATGTTGCTCTTTCAGGTGGCAAGACCGCTTTTATTAATGCAGCTTTACTTCATTTATACTCATTACTGCAATGTGACCAGTTACTTGTTAGCATGGTCTGCATGACAGTATTTGGAGAAGCTTTATCTGAGTCTCAGTAATCTCTGAATGTTTTCCTAGCCATGTCCTAGGAATTTGTCCAAATTTGTTTCCTGAAAAGTATTTTGGTACACCGACTTAAAGACTCAATTCAATGGAATTTATCAATTTAAAGTGTACTAACTGAACTCTGTCTCCATATCTTAGTACTAAATTACATAGATCTAAGTAATTAATAGGAAAATACAGAACTGTAAAATAAAGCGTTACCAAATATTCTAATTGACGCTTTTACTAGCTGGTGGGGCAAAGCAACATCTGAAATATGCCCTTGTCTCAGTCTTTCCCACTAACAACCTCATTTAATGACCTCTTAAGGCAACACGTTTGAATATTTTAAGACTATTTGATGCTTTTTAAGGATCCTGTGTATCTGCTGCCTATGATTAACGCTGCAGCAGCGACGCAGCAGTGTGTGACTCACTGGCAGGGTCGGTGCCAGAGGCGGCACAGTTCCTCAGCAGAATGTCGATGAGTTTGAGTCCAATGCGAGTGGACTGCAGGCCAATCTTGACTAGCACAGCCTCGATGTTGGGAGAGTGCATGCCGCAGTACGGCGACATGAGCAATGCGGCGCAGGTTTGCAGCAGGTTGGCGGTGGGTGCTGCAGCACTGGCCATCATGGCCTCCAGGTCACTGACATGGGTCAGGCAATGGTGGAGCAGACGCAGCCACCCGATGCTGTACAGAGGAAAGGAAAAGGTTACAACACCACCCACATGTAATACAAGTACATATTTCTCAGTCCAAAATGTGTTTTTGGTACCTGGTTTTGGAGACCTGGTCCTCAGAAGGCAGGAAGGGATTGTTGACGGTTGCAGAGGAGGTGTTACCAAATGCCGTCAGGCCCAAGAGTTTGATCTGAGACAGACCCAGGGTGCTGGCATCACGAGGCCGGTGCAGCCTCAGGCAAACAGCCGACGCAACCTCCGCCTTCACTAGCTGGATCTTTATGTAGGTCAGGCCGCTGGTGATGACTGGCGTGGAGAGCGGCAACATGTTGACCCCATCAGCACTGATCTCCACCGAGACCGAGGATGGGCAGGCTGGTTGGTAGGAGGAAGGAGACACAGTAAAACATAAAGGAGCGACAGATGAGTTTTCATCCAAGTGAGATGGAAAAGCTTTTGACGGTTGATGGAAATACACATTCCAAAACTTTCTCATTTCCTTTCAACCTTAAATTGGGTGCTACTCACTGGCTAGAGAGGCCAGGTGTGGCTGGATGTGGAGCTCTTTGAGCAGCACGGCAGCAGGAAGGTGGATGGTGAGGTCACACCAGGCCTCCTCTGGCAGGAAGATGTAGGACCAGGCTGCTGAGCGCGCCCGGCGGTGGGGGGGCGTGGCCTGGAGGAGCACCTCTGCTGGCTGTGCCGTGGGGCTGCTGGATGTTATGGTGCCTGTGAAGGGACAACCAGATCATTTAGACAATAGTTGATGTAAGGTTATAAGTTCTTCTACTATAAAAATATTGTTCCACAGGATGTAATAGACTGAGGAGAAAGCAACCTAAGGGAGCAAAGTTGTGGAGTCCCTCAGCGTTGTCTGGCTCTGAGGTCATCACTCTGGCTTTCAGGTTGCCATCCGCTGTCTTCCCAGGACCAGAATCCAAGAACTTCATGATGGTGGACACCATGCTGCGTGCTGTGTTTACAATGGCACGGGTGCTGGTCACCATGTTGTTACAGATCAACTGCACACCACCTGGTAAAACACAAGAAAATGATGTTTTTTTCATCAATCAGATTTTCCAAAGGCTGCTAGAATCCATGCTACATACATTTGTGTAGCTGTGCGCTCTAACAACTGTGCAAAATGTCCTTCCTCTTCTGCAATCAGGGTTTTAACATAGGTAAAGTGTCTGCCTGCAGTGGGATAGGACTAGTCCCAGATAAATTGCAGAGAAACATTCAGCAGGTAAAACAGGTGTCACTTAAGGCCCCTTTTAGGGCTGGAGAAAAAGTCATACTGCAATGGGATTTACATTACTGCAATTGCTATAATAGTATCATGAGTCTACTCACTTGATTATCAAGGAAAATGCACAAAATACTAAAAACATACAAAGGTAAATGAGCATAAGAAGAAATACATAAACACAAAATGTGCAATGCTTTTTTAAAAGAACTTAATATTTTACTAAATTAAATAAAAAAATAAAAGTAAAGCAAATTTTGATTTCTGTTGCTGTATTTCCAAAACCTAAGAGCAGCACTGGTGGAAGACGTGAGTTGATGATGTTTTCTCTGTTCTCTTATACTTTTTCTGTTTCCATAGTAATGCTACAATGCACCACATATTCATAGCACAATCTGCCATGCCTCGTATCGACATCCTACGGTCTGCTGCAGATTGAGACCAAGATTTTATTAGACTCATCTCGCACAGCAGGACACGCAATAAACAAAAACACTACTGCTGTTGTTGCACGGTCTGAAGGTGCCTTTAGGGTGAAGAACAGTGGGGTTAGGAGGCCAGTGTTGTGTATATACCAACCCATGTAATGGAAGGCCTTGAGAGCCTCACTGGTATCCAACACTCGCAGGATGAACCACAGAAGAGGCTCCGACAGCTGACAGGTGGAAAGAGACCCCTGCAAAATGTCAAATAAAACAAAATAAAAAAACATATTAAAGTTCTGGCATGTGGATTTGTTCAAGATGGGATTTTAATATCAGATCATGACTGAGGTGGCTCCTGCTCACCTGTCTGCCCATGTAACCACAGGCCATGTATGTGAGGATGGGCTGCAACATGACCTGGACGGAGGTGGCCCTCTTGCTGAGGGTGGTGAGGATGGTGAAGAGGCCGTCGCCCACTGAGATGGCGTCCAGCCCGCCATGAAAGTTCTCATGTTTGGTCAGGTGGAGACCGCTGGCTCCTGAGGAACACACAGGGGTCAGCTCGCAGCAGTACACATTCATCATCCTGAGCTTTTAGTTTTTCTCTTCTTCTCTAGTTCCTCAACACTAGCACCACCGACACTTTAGAGGTATTAGAACACGCCAAACTGAACACCCGAGCGTCTGTATGCTTTTGTTAGGCTAAAGGCCGTTTTATGCTTCTGCATGCCTGGTGTTTATACTTGTGCGCTGGTATGTGCGTCAAGCCGGCGTGTGTGTGTGTGTGTGTGTGTGTGTGTGTGTGTGTGTGTGTGTGTGTGTGTGTGTGTGTGTGTGTGTGTGTGTGTGTGTGTGTGTGTGTGTGTGGTAGAGGGAGAAGTGAGAGAGTGATGGTGATTATCTTCAGAGTGATTAGTGACTCTAGAGTCATAGTGAGAGAAACAAAGTGTCTCAAAGTGGAGAAGGAGAACCAGGAGAAGTTAACCCTCTCCTTGATTTCATGTTGTTATAGAGAAGGAGAAACAGGAAATGAGTCGGGGGGGAAATGCAATGCTACCAAGCCACGGCCGAGCCACATGCTTCGCTGTGACGTGTAGTTACATTTTTGCGAGGTGATGTCAGGCTACGGCGTAGACGCAGAGGGGTCTGTGGGGGTACGCTGTCGATTCGACGCAGAAGCATAAAACGGCCTAATGGACCATTAACGCGTCAATCTCCGCGCGCCCACGCATAATAAAATAAATGTCATTTGTGGTCACAGTGGTTCCTGTTCAGCAAATGTTACATAGGCCAAACTTATCTTCTTCTCATTCAGAAAAACATTAAACTAACACACAATAAACTAACTTTATTCCTTTATTTTATGCAGCAGTTTCTATTTTTAGCAACAGCTGTAAACAACAATAACATAATTCAGCATTTATTTGGAGTCATGTTTGTGTCCACGGAAACAGCTGCTGCTGGAAACCAGGTAGGGTTGGGTACTGAACCCCGGTTCTAATACGGCACCGGTGCCTAACGACCGGTATCTACCGGAACAAATAGCAACGCGGATTTAGGTGCCTCATTCCGCTGCCATTTAAATGCAGAGCTTCACTCTGATGCTCTGAAACAGTAGCGGTTTTTGGCACGGGTGAAGCGGGCAGCCGCCCGGTGCTGCATTTTTTCATGACACATGGGGGGGCGGCACGAGCACTTAAAAAAAAATCCTCAAAGCGGTTTCCTACTGTATTATCTATCATTTCACCTTGTGGGGAATTGGCAAATTGGCACCCTTGCTTGCTGAGAAGGTACCGTGCACACTGCACAGAGAAGCTGTGAGAGGGGGGAGCGGGGGGACAGTTCAACGGGTTGCTGGGCATAGGTGCTGATACTGTTGGTGTTCTGCTAATACTGAGCACCCACGAAGCTGATCGTGGTTATGTGTCAGTTAAACTTTTCATCTCCATCTTATCCTGAGTTGAAAGAGCCTACTTCACGGCTTTATTATCGAGTTGATAGGCGTGTGTGTTCGTGTCAGCCGTCTGAAATGCAAACATTTTTGGACTACTTTTTTATTAAAGGGTGTGCGCCAGTGAGCACCCACGGAGGAAAACAAATCAATTTAGTGTGTTTTTTTTATACAAAATACTAAATAAGTAAATAGCACAAAGGATTTGTGCTATTTAGAATATTTATTCTATATTTTATTTCCATATTATTCTTAATATTTTATATTATTGTTGCTCTCTGCTCGTTACATTTTGTTTATATATCTGATTGTATATATTTTATTATAACTTTTATCATATTGGGGGGTGGCAGTAGCTTTGGGGGGTGGCAGTAGGGACTTGGGTTGGGAACCGGAGGGTCGCTGGTTCAAGTCCCAGTACAGACCAAAGTACAGAGTGTGGATTGGTAGCTGGAGAGATGCCAGTTCACCTCCTCTTGAGCAAGGCACTGTACCCCCCCACAACTGCTCAGGGCGCTGGTCCAGCACTGGCAGCCCACTCACTCTGACATCTCTCCATTTGTGCATGAATAGGTCCTGAGGATGTCTGTGTGTATTTCAGAGTAGGTCCTGAGGATGTGTAGGGTGTGTGTAGTGATTTCTAACAAACAGAGTGTAAATTGTAATTTCCCCACTGGGGATCAATAAACAGTATAAATTAATTAATTAAACATCGTAAGAGAAAATTATATTTCTCAATTGCACAAATCCTTCATTAGAACATTTGAAAAACACACTTAAGAGAATCCAGTTATTTAACTATTGCAATTACAACAGGAAACACACTTTTTAAGTCGCACAATCTCCACCTCCAACATTTTCAAAAGACAATGAACACAATTCTGCACAAAATATGACAGTATAAGTTATCAGAACTTAAAATAAATATACACTATAATATAGTAATTCTGCAAAATTCTGCAATTGTGTGTTTTTTTTGTTTGTTTTTTTGCTGGAAGGGGGTCTCGGGGGTGTAATTCAATGTAGAACCACCACTGCTCTTAGAGTTAATGTTAATGTTAGCCTAATGTTAGCTAGCAGCTGTTAAAATGCTGACAGCTAAACGGTGTAAAGTGTGACTGTATTTCACTGGAGAGGATCCAACACCGGGACGTCCAACAGTCTGCAGCGGTCGTTGAAAAAACAACACAATTTACTGGTGAAATAAGTTATTGTTATAAGTAGGGCTGTCAGCATTAACGTGTTAATCGCAATGCGATTAAGGGCCACATGCACATTGTGTAAAGCCAAATTAAAATATCACCGAAGCACGTCAAGCTGGAGCTACCACCTACGAGCTAATTAACGTGACTCAGGTTGATGCTAGCAGGCTCAGGCAAAGCACTATTTTGGAGATTGCTACTTGCCGACCTGTTGATGAAACCAAATCCCAAAAAGATTACTACAGCTATTGCAAAATGGGTGGCAACTAACTGCAGACCTGTCAGCATCGTAGAGGACTCGGGTCTTAAAGAAGTACTACGGTTGGCATGTTCTGACCCGTCTTATACATGGCCGTCGAGGGGGACAGTAGTTTCACCTTACACAGCCTGTATGACACGGAGAAAGCAGCCCAACGGGAACTGCTGCAAACGCTGTCTCATTAACCGGTGATCACTGGACGTCAGTGAGGAATCAACATGATTTAGAAGTTACTAAACACTATATTGACTCTAGATTCAAATGTGTGACTACATTCATACATTTTCTTTTGTTTACAGTAAATAAATAAATCAATAAATACAAATCTTTAATTGTTAATATGTACTTAAAAACAGTTCTGAAATGCAAAATAATAGAATTTTGTGATAAAACATGTGATTAATTGCAATTAACTATAGAACTTCAGCGATTAATCATGATGATGATGATCATGAGAGTGAACCAAAACCATAAAGTTATGGCCAGTAAAATTAAAACAATGTTCAAACTGTGGCTAGAGCTGACGGCAACTGCAGTGTTAGCTGATCATTTTGTTCTGTGATTGGTCTTACCTATAATCATGGCCATGGCGCTGCTGTTGCACTGGCCCAGTGCTGACAGGATCTGGCTCATGATCTGCTGACTGGCTAGCACCAGGTCGGCCACGCCCGCGGGGGGGCCCTGGCTGAACGCCGAGCCACCAGCCACGCTTTCTTTGCTGCCGCAGACCTTCTCCTCGTCCGACACACTGCTGTCAGCTGCGCCGCTGCCGGCCGGCGGCAGCCGCCCGCTGAACTCTCTGTCCCCGGACAGAGGCAGCTGCACCAGCGCGTTGACCAGCTTGAGGAGGTCGAACATCAGCTGGTCGCGAGTGGTCTCTCCACACACGGCCTTGGCGTCTCCTGGCCGGATGATGTTGGCGAACAGACCACCAAAACAAGCCCGGGCGCCCACAGAGCTGTCCGAGCCGCTGCGGGACACCACCTTCTCAGCGCAGGTGATGTAGTGGTGAACCAAGAAAGTGACGGACTCGATGACGGAGGAGATAGTAGCCACCGACACCACCTCAAAGTTTTGCTCGAGAGTGAACTCCAGCAGCTTGACCTGGGCGTCCAGCGGACCCTGGCCTGCCTGGAACGGACCCCTAAAGGGTCAGGATCAAGCATTAGTTCCCAAAGACCATTCATACAGCTTCTACTGAGACTTCTCATTTTGTGATTATTGCACTGATGACTGTGCTGTAACATGCAAACATTATTCAGAGTTTCTGCAGGTTTCACCATGTCAAATTTAAGACTTTTTAAGACATTTTGAACCATTGACCATTATGAATGACATTTATCACAGCATGAACTAAGCCCTAAATTCAAGCCAAGTATTGCTAAACTTGCACTTCCCCATCGCTGAAGATTAAAATCCATTTCATGTCTGTGGTACAAAACGAAAGAGACTCACACCAATAACACCAAAGCTATAAGTAGCATGTTGGTCTCATTTGTAGACATAATACAGCAAAATTATATTTGGACTAGCAAAAGAAAGAACTACAACACCACAGTATAAAAAAAATGAGCATTAGAGGTAGAGTTACATGGACGTAGGAAAATTAAAATTATTTAAGACCTAGAACACAATACTTCAGCGAATTTATGACTTTTTAAAGCTTTAGTGTGTAACTTTTTTATACTAATAAACATTCAAGCCATTACCAAATGAGTTGCTACAAAGCTAATTAAGACTATCAGCTCCACACAACTCTCTCTGGATTTCTCAGTATGACTATGTTCAGAAGATTGTGGCGTCCGGTGATTTTAGAAGATAATGACCTCTTCTGAAGAGTCCATCATGTTTTTTTAATCCTCCGTGCCTACTAGCAACTGTGTGGAGGAGGGGGGGGTGTTGGTGCGCGATCACAGAAGGCTTGTATCATGTGGACGACCCGACAGTGTTGTCGTCATTACCTAGAACTCCTCATGGGGGAGACAGAAACTACGCACTATAGCCTTAAGGCCTAAAATTTAGAAATTTTAGACTTTTTAAGACCCGGCAGAAACCCTGTTGTTGACTGACAATACATTTCCCGAGAAGCAACTGCATACCTCTCAGTAGATAGGATGTGCATGAGTTTGAGCAGGAACTCGCTGAACATCTGTGGACAGCTGGACGACAGGTGGACCTGCAGGCGGCTCAGGAACTCGTGCATTGCTTGGGTGGCCGTGGGTCCCACCTGAGAGCTGTGCTGGCTGGTCCCGTTGGTGCTGCTGCCGGACAGGAAGCGCACCAGGACATGGACCAGGGTGGGGTCAGACACCATCTGCTGGGCGGTGCTCTCATGAGAGCTCATCCCGTTGCTGGAGGCTGCAAGTCCAAACAGATTTTATAAAAAAAAATTATATTATTTTCCAAAGGCAAATTGAATTCCTATCCCCCACACAGCTTTCGCTGTGAAATGAAAATCACCTGGCAAGTTGTCCTTTTTTGGTCAAAGTTACAGTAGGCCTATGTTATTGTCCTGTGGTAAAGCATGTTTTGAGCAGGGGGCATTTTGCTCATCCATTCACCCAAGGATGATCTGACATACAAAATGTGAGGTGAATGCCGAAAAACATTGCATTGGTGACTTTTGTAGGAAAATCAAATATTTAAACAACCAATAAACAAACATATATGTTTCAACAAGAATGGTGTAAACCTGGGGCATATTTATGTGACATATTTGCTAAAAGTAGCTCCTAATAGGACGAGTTTGGATAATTTGTTAGGAATTTCTCACTTAGGTGTCCTAAAGTTAGGGCTGACACATCATCTAAGTTTTTGGTTTAGCAAAATTCACAAAGCATTTTAGCTCTAAGATTATATGTCAACATTCCAGTTCGTTTACCATTTACAATTCAACATTTGCATGCTTCATGAATGAAATCAGCGACAGTTCCATAAATACATCAAAACTATTTTTATTTCTAAAATATTTCTTTATGTCCATCTAATGTGTACTTTCCACCCCTTTAGACCGAATCGATGAAGATTTTTTTTATTTCACACAAACCAATCACTGTGGACATAATGACTAAGCTCTCATTGAACACACTCATTAACTCAAGAGAAAGAGGTTTCTTTGAGCGGAAGACTGAAAGTGTGACTGTCTGACTGAGATCTAGGACTTTCCACAGGTGTTGATGCCACACAGAAGGAAAGCAGTGGGAGTGGAGCACTGACCGCAGGCTGCCATGTTGGTCATCAGGGTGAGAGAGTGCAGCACCAGACACCACGTTCTCAGGGAGGTGTTGGGATACCAAGCCAGCACGGTTAGGAAACTGCTGATGGATGCTGCACACACACAATATCATACATATAATAACAATACAATAAAAAGCAGCCAATGTCTAATGCTCCTCCAGTGTGCTGGAGTCCTGACCTTGGTTGAGCGGGATGGTGGGCACTCGGCTGGCGTTGAACAGGAAGATGTCTGATCCGCTCTCTTCACTGCCACCAGAACACGTGTTGAGACTGAGTGTTAACCACAGCTGCAGCAGGGACTCCAGCTGACAGGAGAAACAGACCCAGAGAATATGAGGAAGATATCAGAAAGTGAAATTGATTTCATGGAACAGAAGCTTGTGGATTTTGCTATTTCTCCTTCTGTTTTCATCCAAAGTGGGAGCAGCTGATAACAGCACAGCGTGAGGAACTTTTTATATTATAACATTTATTTTAATGGCATTTGGATTACTTCTGTTCAACAGGGTCTCCTGGACATATTTCACTACAAAAGAAGTTAAACAAAATGAAGAACAGTGTTATTGCACAGGTTTACACATTAAGATGCCACTACTGTACAGGCGCCTCGTTACTTCCTCCTTCAACCCAGATTATTCTACTATAGCTAAAAGCCCTCTTTTCACCTGGAGGAATGCCTGCTGCAATCTGCAACAGACCTACAACTTGGGAGACATTTTTTTGTGCAGTAAGACAGCAACCAAACATAAAGCCCAAACTACACAGCACTGGCTTCAAAACAACAATGTTAAAGGAGAACTATTATATAGCATTTTCAGGTTCAAACTTGTATTTTGTGTTTCTACTAGAACATGTTTACCTGCTCTAATGTTCAAAAAACACTTTATTTTTCTCATACTGCCCATGGCTGCTGCAGCTATATTCACGCTCGGTAGGAGCGCCTGTCTCTTTAAGCCCCCCGGACTCTCCACTCAGCTGGAGCTACTGCAACGGAGTATATAGCAGGACTTTCTATCATGGAAAATCACTAATACAGGCTTCTAAACCAAACACTACCCAATCAGACATGTTTCAGCAGTAATGTGGGGGTGGGGCGGTGGTGAGGTGGAGGGTGGGGGTGTGGCCTTGACCAACTGCCATGCTTTGCTCGTTTGCAAGCCATGATGTCTCTCTCTCTCTCATGGGTGGGCCAAATTCTCTGGGCGGGTAAAGCAGAGAAAGGGGAGGTAACCTTTCCTCTTATGACCTCATAAGGAAAAGATTCCTGATTGGCCCATCTGAGCTTTCATTTTCTCAAAGGCAGAGCAGGATACCCAGGGCTCGGTTTACACCTATCACCATTTCTAGCCACTGGGGGACCATAGGCAGGCTGGGGGAACTCATATTAATGTTAAAAAACCTCATACAGTGATATTTTCATGCCATGGGACGTGGGAAAATCCAACATTATAACTGTTTTGTTATAAATAAGCTGTTAAAAGTTAGAAGTTAATTTGCCTCAAGTCTTAATGAGTTCTCTTTTTACGTTACTGTCACTTTAAGACTCTCAGCTGGTAACCGCTATGTCACGTGAGCGGTAGTTAGGAAGTAAACGAACGCTACAAACAAACGGTTCAGTGATTTATGGTTGTAAGTGTAGCAAGCCAACTACAGTTACATTCGCCTACATTTATGCCTAGAGTAGCATCGTTGGTATGTATTCATTCACTGTTTTAAATAATTACATAGGTTCATAGATCATTAGTTTGATGTCAGTGTTATTTTGTGTTAAGTTTAATTAGAAATGTCCGTGATCGCTGGCGTTGGTGCTGTGACTAACGTTGCATGGTTGCTAGGCAACTATAAGTCACAGGACGGGCTACACTCGTATGAATGAACGTAATATTGTTTACATGTCAAAAATGTCTTTGTACAGCATAATTACTATCAGTTTAATAGTTATGAATTATATTGTGTAACGGTAGAAAGGAAATATCTGAATTGATGAAATTACATTCTGAACATAGGCTATATTGTATGTTAAAAGCTAGCATAGAATTGATTAGTCTGTCTTTGTATGTTACAGTTTCACACTTTCCTTGCAACGTCAATAAACCTGTGGACGTGGGAACGACTGTCTTCAGAGTCTTGATGTTAGGAGAGAGTTTAGCTGGCTGTCAGTGTATAGAGCAATACCGAAGACGGCACAATAACATTGTAGATGACAGAAAATACAGAAAAGCATAATATGTCCACTTTAATGTCCAGGAGTGGCCGGGTCAGAGTCTAGACCTCTAAACAATCCAGACTGCAATCAGTCGGGTATTTTGTGTTTTTCATTTGTCTTTGTGTGTGCTGACCTGTACGTGGTGGACCTGCAGCATGGAGAAGAGCTTGTTGAAGCAAGCACTCAGCATGGGGATTGACGAGGGCTGCACCATCAGGCTGCTGGCTGGAGGAGAGCCTCCGCCATGGAGAGCCCTGAGCAGGGAGTCATCAGTCCCATTGGAGGCCTGGCTCACTGAAAGCCAGACAACAGGCACATCTTACAGCCATGATACATATAGACTGTCAATACAAACTCCAACAGGGCCTGAAAAGTACACTTTGTCTCCAGCATCTCCAGTAAGGTCAGTTGTTATTCAAACAGCCATGTCCTGCTGTCTTTGGTGCTGTGTGCTTACCTGTGGAGGAGCTGGAGTTAAGAGCCTGTAAAATTGAGTCGGCCTGTAGAGTTGCCATCATTTTGAGCATCAGCTCAGCCTGCTGCTCCAGGCCCACTTCTAGCCGGGCATCCAGTGCTGTGAAACACAGAGGCAAAAGGTCAGAAATGAGAAGGAAAGACATTCTACCGTTTATTTAGACAGGCCAGGACTACTCACCCTGGGACACGGAGACTGACAGACTCTGTGAGCCGGGCTTTTCAGCAGCAACCGGAGGTTTGGACACTGGGATACCAACTCCTCCGATGTACGGGTTGTACCCGTACGTGCCATAGTCAGCGCCCCAGTAGTCATACCAGGTGCTGCTTATAGGCTGAGGATGGACATGAGAGGGAGGGCAAAAAAGATTAGTCGCTCTCCTGTCAACAAATCAACTTCTACATTTGCTTTCAAATCTCAAAATGCTGATTTAGTTGCTCAAGTAAAATATGTTATGCTACACTTCTTGATTACATCACTTCAAAAATAGCCCAAAGAAAGCAGAGAAATCACTACCGTTTACCTGACTACCTATAATCCACATAACTCTCCACACTTACTTTCTGTCTTCCATCAATTTCTTGCAAGTTGTTTAACTGTGCATAGTAACATGAGGGCAACGCTCCTCTCTCTTCTGCCAACAATAGTTCACACAACTGAATGCTGAGCTCAAGCAAGATAAAACGGTTTTCTTTTATCAAGGCCTTTTCAGGGTTCAAGTCAACGCTTGCATTCAAAAACTGAAACTGATTAGTAATTCTAACAATTAAAGTGAGTTCATTTAAAGAAACTGTGGGAAGGGTTGCTGTGGGGCTATTTTGCTAAAATATCACAAGCTTAGTAATGATTTAAGCATTTACCTATTCTACAACCAATTACTAAAATAATTAATCTATCATTTTTGACTAATTAATACATTTTCAGATAATGATATCGACCGCATAAAACACGTGTTTGTAGAATTCCTCAAGTCGCAATTGTCAAATGTTCCAATATTTTACTTAACAAATGAATGAAACAATTCAGGCTGATGTACAACATAATATTGGGGTTATAATTGGAAACTGATGATTGAGAATAAAGTAGGAATATTTGAAGGCAGACATGTAATGATATGAGAAAAAGTTATAAATATATAATAATGCTACAAAAAAGTAATATTTCCAGAATGACTTTGACATACATAACTTGAAGACATTATCTTTCATTTGACACACAAGCAGACAGATTTATGCCACCTTTTAGATATAATGTATTAAAAAACATTTCATATTATAATAACTATTCTAATGATACAACTTTTGTGAAATTCTTACTTTATCTCATATTATTAAGATTCAAGTTAATGTTCAACTACTACAACGTTGAAATCATTACTACTACTGCTACTACTAGTAGTAGTAGTAGCAGCAGCAGCAGCAGTAGTAGTAGTAGTTGAAAGCTGGGGATGAAATTACTTTTATATTGGTGTCATGGGATCACATGTGGGATGGGCCACTTAGTGGCATCACCTGAAATAAAATATAATTTATTCATTCACTACTAAATATGACTTCTTTTAAAATTATGCTTCTATCCGATATTTACATTTTTCTGATCAAATGATTTCTTGAAACGTTACAACTTTTACTATCTTGCAATATTCTGATTCTCATTTTTGTTTATCCTTTTCTATTATATTATATACAGTATATTCCCCCGTTTATTAACTAACTTAACAGTTAACTGTCATCAACAACACACAAGCCAGGGGCAAGTAATGGCCCAGTAAAAAGAGAGAATAAAAGAGAAGAATACGATGTCATATCAACATACCTTAAACACTTTGGCAGCGAGTGGATCTTTTTCCAAATCAATATCTAAAGGATCAATATCAACATCCATCAGGTCTTGTAGCAAGTCAAAGTCTATGTCTTTATCTTTTTCCAAAGATGACAGAGGTGGACCACCTTCGGATAATGAAAACAGCCTTAATATTGCCAAGCAAGCACATTAGGAAAACACACAAGTAAGAGGAACTCTTTCTTTAGCACGTTACTGGGCAATTTTAATGCCAATCAACACATCCGCTCCCCTACTGGAGGGAGAGTCCACACACAAGACACAGTAAGGACCAATCAGTGCTTCTCTATGAGAACACAGTTAGTAAGTAAAACCACTTATGGTGTCCAAACTGGAAAAAAGAAGAATTCTCCAATGGAATGTCAAAAATAAACAAACAATGCAAAAATCATAACACTACTACTTCAAATGACAATGTTCCCGAAATGGTTCTGTATCCTTCCAAAAGGCAGACCTAATAATAATAACAACAACAACACACATAAAACTATACTGTGGAGTAGGGGTGCACGATATTGCTCGATATTTTTAAACATATGTAAAATTACCAAAGTTATGGGAAAACGCATCAAAATAGATTTATAAGAAATAAAACAAGTTTTCTTACAACACAAGGTTTATTTCAACTGACTGTCATATTGGACTGGTCCAACATGTGTCTACAGAACAGGACATGTTTTACTGGTTGGACAGTATAAATATATAAATAAAGAGCATGTAGAACAGGACATGTTCTACTGGTTGGACAGTATAAATATATAAATAAAGAGCATGTAGAACAGGACATGTTCTACTGGTTGGACAGTATAAATATATAAATAAAGAGCATGTAGAACAGGACATGTTCTACTGGTTGGACAGTATAAATATATAAATAAAGAGTACGTCTATAGAACAGGACATGTTCTACTGGTTGGACAGTATAAATATATAAATAAAGAGCATGTAGAACAGGACATGTTTTACTGGTTGGACAGTATAAATATATAAATAAAGAGCATGTCTACAGAACAGGACATGTTTTACTGGTTGGACAGTATAAATATATAAATAAAGAGCATGTCTACAGAACAGGACATGTTCTACTGGTTGGACAGTATAAATATATAAATAAAGAGCATGTAGAACAGGACATGTTTTACTGGTTGGACAGTATAAATATATAAATAAAGAGCATGTAGAACAGGACATGTTCTACTGGTTGGACAGTATAAATATATAAATAAAGAGCATGTAGAACAGGACATGTTCTACTGGTTGGACAGTATAAATATATAAATAAAGAGTACGTCTATAGAACAGGACATGTTCTACTGGTTGTATATACACGACTACAGTATAAAAAACAATGCAATGCACATCTGTTGGCTTAAAACCAAAGTATTTCCAAGCTACCGAGGAGGAGGCATTACCCTACAGTCACATTAGCTACAAGAGACAGCTACCATTCATTTTCAATGGGAGTGGCCGTTTGGCCACGAGCGACTGCCAATCAGAGTGAAGGCAGCGTGAGGGCAGTGTGAGACAGCCAATCACAGTGAAGGCATCGGCAGCGTGAGGGCAGCGTGACGTATGTCAGTGGCTCAAGTCGAAGAAAATAATTCAAGATGGCGGACAACGCTTCAGGACATGGTATTTATGTATATATCTGATATGTTGTGTTACTTTTATCGAGAAATAAATACTTTTAAATCCAAAAACATCGTTCTTGTGACTTAACAATACCTCTGAAGTAACTTTTAAGACGTGGTTTAAGGTAGCACCGGAGAATTTCTGTTTACTGTTGCCAAGCAACCAGGGGTAGGCTAGGCACGCCCAGGAGCACCCACAAGTGAGTGCATGTCGCTCTCTTTTGTAGCTAATGTGACTGTAGGGTTACTTTTGGCCTCTAAAGTTTCCTTTCAGTCTCTGTTATTTCGTCGTCTCCCAGAGCAACACTCATTTTCTTACTTTTGTGTTCTTTTTGCTCCACTCTTTGTTCTCTCTTTAGCTCCTTTCTTTTCTTTTGCTTCGTTTTATGGTTCTGCGGAGGCTCCACGCAGTTGATGTTTATACGTGCTCTGGTGTGTGTGTCGAGCATGTGGGTGTGTGTGGTAGAGCGAAGAAAAGGTGAGAGTGTGACGGCGATTTTCTTCGGAGCGAATAGTGACCCTAGAGTGTTGGTTAGAGAAACTTAAGTGTCTCCTCTCTTCTTTCTGACCACAGTGGAAAATCTGGAGCAGGAGAAGTTAACCCTCTCCTTGATTTCATGTTGTTATAGAGAAGGAGAACCAGGAGAAGTTAACCCTCTCCTTGATTTCATGTTGTTATAGAGAAGGAGAACCAGGAGAAGTTAACCCTCTCCTTGATTTCATGTTGTTATAGAGAAGGAGAACCAGGAGAAGTTAACCCTCTCCTTGATTTCATGTTGTTATAGAGAAGGAGAACCAGGAGAAGTTAACCCTCTCCTTGATTTCATGTTGTTATAGAGAAGGCGAACCAGGAGAAGTTAACCCTCTCCTTGATTTCATGTTGTTTCTGGAGAAGGAGAACCAGGAGAAGTTAACCCTCTCCTTGATTTCATGTTGTTGATGGAGAAGGAGAACCAGGACACGAGTCGGGGGAAATACAACGCTACCAAATGATGTGTATTTTTCGAGAGGTGCATCAAAGAGTATAGACGTAACAAGAGGAGAAACTCAATGGAACTGCAGCTCCGCCATCTTGGACTGAATGTAACCCAACGTTCTATTGAGTTTCTCCTCTTGTTGCTTCTATACTCTTTGGGTACATGTCGGGCGGGATGGAACGCAAACAAAATATTGCGTAATTATCGCGAGACTTTCGGTATAATATCGCGCAACGTGATATCGCAATAACAATATTGAGTCGATATATTGTGCACCCCTACTGTGGAGAAAAACAGTAAACATGAAAAAAAGAGGAGAACATTTTACCACACAAATACTTGACATAGTGATGATAAAAAGTGTGGAGAAGGAGAAGGACGGGGCTACCCACGCACTTTGGAATACTGAGGAGGTCCCTGTAGTGCCTGCGATGATGTCAGGCACCAGGGCCTCATCGATGCTCTCTACCAGGGGGATGGGGGCCGGCTGGGAGAGCGAGTCGTCTGAATCAGCTCCTGCTGAGGAGGACGAGGCCCCGGCCTCCTCACCCCCCGCCACCTCATCCATAATGTCCAGAGAGCCTGGAGACAGCAGTTCACCTGGGAACACAACAACGTGTACATTTCATCACACACAGTTTTACAGAAATGCACCAATTTAAGATAACGGCTTTATTTTAACCAAACTAGAGTGGTGATTGTTGGAACAGTGAAAAGATGAACCAAGACGGCTTTTGATAGTTTTATTTAGTTTCTGTCCACTTTGAATGAAGTGTGTTTTAAGATGATAAAAGTCCTGATTATTTCCATGGAGTCTGGTGGGTTTGGTGATGGTGATTTCGGGGCTGTTTCAAGTTAAACTAAAAGGATCTTACTCTTTAACTAAAAGGTCTATCTCTGTAGGGATCCTTCCCATAATGTTGTCAGACACTTAGAATAATAATCTGAGTCTGTCAGCAGCAACAACAGAACTTTTAGTGGACGTAAATTCAAGGTATGCAATTGCCCTATTAACTAACATTGTAGCTTGTTTTTCTGACTGCCGAACAGCAGCGGTCTCGCTTAATACTGGAACAATGTCAAAGATGTCAGTAGTTTCCCCCCCCCCCCAACAGCTCTTCAATGGCTACAGAAAGTAAAGCATGTCTACATGATGGAATACATGACTGCCCAGCTACAGCTAAGTGCCTATTTTTATAACAAAGTGGGCACCAGTTATTGACTATCTTGGTTGGGATATCTGTACCTGTAAAACATGAATTTAATTTATTGATATTATTATTCAATCTATCTTTGTCTCATCACTTATCACCCCCACACAGAATCTCTATAGCTACAGATTTTTGTAATTTGATGTGCTATACCTAAACACAGTGTTGTTTCTAAATGACTAAAGAAGCCCAATCTCAACATGATCATTTCTTGTGTATTAAAGGCATAAAGTTAAATTAAAGCTGCAAGCAGCGATGAACAGGCCCTCGCCTTCTTGCAGTCGGGGGTACTGGCAGACGCCACATCACATGTAGACCACACATTCTAAGTTTCATGTAAATCGGAATAACTTTTGCCAAGATACAACCGTTCATGTTTTAACAGCCTCTTACAGGAAGTTGTTCCTCCATAACTTGCGCATTGTTTTAGCTATCAAAATTCTTTTGATAACTTTTAGTCACGAGGTTCCACCGAGTCTATATCCAAGTTTCCGTGCAGATTGGACTCACGGCCCAGGAGGAGTTAGACAAAGTATGTTTCCCATATATCGCGATGTGGCTAATTAATTAAAAAAAATCTAACAGCGCCATCTAATGGCCGATTCACTCTAAATTTGGCATGGAAGCTCAAACCCCTATGCGGAACAACTGTGTCATGTTTGGTGTCAATCGGAATAAATCTTGGTAAGATATGCAACTTCCTGTTTCGACAGCCCCCTACAGGAAGTTGGTCCTCTGTAACTTGCGCATTGTGTTAGCTATCAAAATTCTTTTGATAACTTTTTGTCATGAGGGTCCACCGAGTCTACGTGTACATTTTTGTGCAGATAGGTCTCAAGCTCTCGGAGAAGATAAAGTAGGTTTTGCTCAAAGCGAATTTGCTAATTAATTAAATAAATGAAAACAGCGCCATCTAAAGGCCGACTGGCGCCATATTTGTAACACAGCCTCATCGCCACATGACGAACAAGTCTCTTAAGTTTTGTGTCCATCGGAATAGCCGTGCGCAAGATACAACCATTCCTGTTTCGACACCCACCTACAGGAAGTTGATCCTCTGTAACTTGTGCATTGTTTTAGCTATTAAAATTCTTTTGATACCTTTTTGTCACGAGGGTCCTCCGAATCTATATGCCAGTTTTCGTGCCGATCGGACTCACGCCCCAGGAATAGTTAGAGTAGGTTTCCCATATATCTATATATATATATAATATTTTGCTGATTAATTAAAAACAATTAAAACAGCGCCATCTAATGGCCGATTGACGCCAGGTTTGGATAGATGCTAAACCGGCCATGACGAACAACGTTGTCAAGTTTCGGGGCAACTGGAATAATTGTTGCCAAGATAACGCAACTTCCTGTTTAGACAGGAAGTTGCTGTAACTTGCGCATTTTTTCAACTATCAAAATTCTCTGGATAATATTTCGTCATGATGGTCAACAGATACTACCTGCAAAGATTCAAGAAGATTGAAATCACGACCTAGGACGAGTTCGAAAGAATGTAAAACACATGAAAAATGCATAATTAAAAATGGCCGCCTTCTGGTTGGGCGGAGCTAATGAAGGTAAATGGGAAATATGTCCGCAATGATTAGAGCAATATGGGTATTAAATCTGGTGAAGATCGGAGCAACTATCTCCAAGTTAAGGCCTTCCAGGCATTAGGGGGCGCTATGGAGCCCACTTTCAGGTTTGGGCCGAATTGCTGTACAGTCTCGCAAAGCTCCCAGGTGTTTATGCGGGCGCCAATTTTTGTGAGTTTTCGTATATTGAGGCCGTCAAAAATGTGCCCAAGTGCTAAAACCAATTAGGGGGCGCTATAGAGCAACCATACCACTCCCAAGCCTAAATGTGAATTCAGATGAAAGAGTTTACTATTGTGTACATGGCTGCAAAATCTTGAGAGTTTTCGTGCATCCTAAAGTCCTCAAACAAGTGTTCGTAAAATTTTTTTACGAACACAATACATTTTTTCTAAAAATAGCACCATGGACTTGAAGATGAGACCTATGTTCCCTCAAAAGTTGGTATATTAACTTATTACTTTTGTCCAATTTAAGGCGCACGTTAGGGGGCGCTATGGAGCCCCCTGACAACGCCCGAGCCCAATCACTACAGAACTTTGCAATTTTCACCAGTTGTGACATGTGTGCAAATTTTTGTGAGTTTTCGTGCATGCTAACCCCCTCAAAAACGCGACGAGGAATTGGTAAAAATAATAATAATAATAATAATAATCTTATGAAAAACAATAGGTTCCTTCGCACTTTCAGTGCAAGGCACCGTTGGGGCCTTGCACTTTCGTGCTCGGGCCCTAAAAAAATAAATAGACAAAATAATTTTGACAAGACTAAAGCATCTGCAGCCATGCTAGCGCCTTTGTAAGGCTTGATCATAAAAGTATTAAAACGGAAACTTAATTTTGACCTGATGATGGCTCTAGCTGAAAAGTGTAAGGATCACAAGTTATTACAACTCATTCTCAGGGGATCAGGAATGTGTGAGCCACATTTTACGGCAATCCATCCAATAGCTGCTGAGATATTTAAAAAGGAAAAAAAAAAAAAAAAAAAAAAAAAATGTAAACCTCACTGTGGCGCTAGAGGAAAAGTCAGGAGATCACCAAAATCATTAGAATTCATATTCGGCGGACCATGAATGTTGCGAAACACTTTGGTGCCAAATCATCCAATAGTTGTGGAGATATTTCACTGAATAAATGGACATTTTGACCAGCTGGTAGTGTAGAGGAAATGTCAGGGGGTCACCAAAATCATTAAAATGTTTCCTAGGGTCTTGAATATCTGTATATAACTTCATGACAATGCAACCTGTAAGTCTTTAGAAATGTTTCAGTGTGGAAAGTGGCTGACTGACAGATCGACATACAGAGAGACAGATAGACTCTGCTATCCTCACAGCGCTAGCATGGCTAAGAAAAAACAAAGCTACATCACGACAAACTTAACCAAAAACTATTTGATGCTCAGGTAAAATGTCATTGGAAAAACCCGTCACCTTAGACCCTAAATAAGCCCATTTTACACATTTCCATTTTATCAAAATCTAAAAAGAGGGATGTAGACCGCCTCTCTTTTCACCTCACCTCAACTCTAAAAGTCTCTCTTATTTAATCTACTTTTAGGATGTGCAAGAGAGTAAGATCCATGTCACTGCTATCTTTCCCAGACATCAGCAACACAGAATCATCAGCATACGGCCAGATACAAATAAAAAATATATGCTGCTCTACAGCCAGACTGAAACTCAAACAACAATTTGTGTCAGACTAAACATTTTTCAAACTGATCAAACACCAGTCGCTAAAAAACCTCAGACACAAGCACAACAACTGTTAATCAAGTCACAGACATCAACCGACACCAAACTGCATGCTAACTGAACTCACCTGCTAGGATGTCCTGTAGCATACATGTGAGGGAATACTGTGCCCAGGCACCCCCCCAGGAGATGTCACCCCGGTTAAAGTCCGTCCCCACAAGCAGTAGCAGCAGACGTTCCAGCTGCTGCTCAGACACCACTTCACACAGGTGGATTGTGGGTCTTGTGGCGTTGGCTATCCTAGCAAGGACCTGAGGGGGTAACAACATGACTTATGTATGGGTATACACAGACTACCAAATGTAAAGAATCCATACCCAAGTGTCAGATGAATACCTTGCAGACAAAAAGCAGCAGGTCAGCATGGCAGGTGAAGTCCATGGAGAGGAGGAAGAGGGCCAGCTTCTGCACCACAGAGATGCAGCGTTCATGGGACAGAGTGAAGGGCAGAGGTTCTACTTCCGGGGCTTCTTTGGCTGTGGTAGACTCAGTGTCCAACGTGGAGCGGGGCCATTCGGCAGTCCGCCGTAAACGAATCAGGTCTTTAAAGTGCTGGAGGAGAGAGGCAGGGCAAACAGGCAATTATGAGACATTCATATACTGTATAAGGAGCTACACAGATTTGTTATCCAAACCCAAGGTTGATGAGAGCAGCGAGAGTGAACCATAACAGTATTGTTGGGGCAATCAGCTGAAAGATGCTAAAAAAGCTCTATAGAGTTGAGGGGGAACTGCAGAGGTGACTGATAATTCTCTGTAGGTTCTTCACTGCAAGTGTTACCTTTGTCATTATACAAAGGGATGTGATCCATTGTTAATATATACAAAACTATTTGTGAAGTGAAGCTTTGATATTCCCCTGATATTGTGATGTGTCTCCGTGCTCCTGTTGTTTACCCTCATGGAAAGCTGTATCAATAGGAGTTGCTTAATTTCACATCTCTACAGCCTGATAGGTACAGTATAATCCCGTCGTAATAGACAAACTAAATGATGGCCCAAACTACAAAACAACAATCTTTAACAATCCAATGTACATCATTGTCTTGACACTTTTTAAATTGTGTTAGCATGCAACTCACAAAACACAAAGACAATACATTACAAAACACTAGTACTGTACAGTGCCCGTTGAAAATGTGCCTGTTTGGAACGGGCCATTGCTTGGCCTGTGGTATGTGGTATGGTACCGGTATACCCTACTACTGACTTACAGTGTAGGCTACGTCTACATCAGAGGAAGACATTGTACTACTCTATTTACCTGACAGAGAATGTGGCAGATTCCGAATTTAATCACAAAATATCACAATTAAAATGTGGAGTAATCAGACATTAGCGTCCTGGACTCATGGCAGTGTGTTACCCACCCGGCCCGTTATGAGAGCTAATCAGCACATATCTGCGTTAATCAACCACCAGAAACGGAGCCTGACGCCCGCACGCACTGACGCACGCACTGACGCACGCACGCACGCCCGCACTGACGCACGCACGCACGCACGCACGCACGCACGCACGCACTGAAAACATTTTTGTGTTGTCTTTTTCGTCAACGATATTGCATGATATAACAGTTTAATGACGGCGGTGTTGTCTCGTCTCGTATTAACAGTACCGAATTTAACATTTCAGCAAAAGTGTTTTTCCATACAGGTTTATTGGCTGGACAGTTAACGCTGAAGTATGGATTTGATTCGCGGGGGTATTTTGGCAACGGTAATGTTATTTGTGTTATAAGTTAGCAGTAGACTTAATTAACCCAACCAAGGGTGAGTGTGATGAAAACTGGTGCTTTTCCCGGTCAGCTCCGAGATGGTTTCGCATTGCACAGTGCTGTGAAGGAATAATCTCAGAGATTCTGTTATGTTCTGTCTCTGTTAAGAGGTGGTGAATGTAGGCTACAGCTCACAGCAACAGAATACGATATAGTGTCTGGCTTTTGTTTGATATTTATTGTTGGCAAATTACTTTTTATTGAGTTTCCTCTTAGCGAAATAATAGACCCTGAAAAGCCAGCGTTACGTAGCACCCATTTCAAAGACACACACACACACACACACACACACACACCTCGCTTTATTAGATAGATATGCGGGGCCTTCTTTAAGAAGTCATTGAGAGGGACAGTGTGATGGTGCAGCATACTGTATGTACAGCAGCGTAGCATCAAGTGTTACCTTGGATGTGGCTTGTTTGAGCTTGGCCTGTTCCACCAGCAGTTTGTAGGAGGAGCCTTTGTTGCTCTGGATCTTCTCCTTCTCGATCTGCTCCACCAAAGCTTTCTGTTTTGCTTTCAATAGATTTAACTGCTACAATAAAAAGTGCATGATAAATATAAGCACTGCAAAGGCATTTGTCCAGACAACTCATTTCATGGTGCAGCTTTATGAGAAGGGCAAATGAGTCAAACAGGCATGAGGAAAACATTTTCCTGGGCTTTCCAATAAAAGGACTTGTACCGGACCTGTATGCACATTTACATGAGTTACGTTGTATCAGACTATTTGAAGAACACATTTGTGAGTGTGGAGTTGAAGATGTCTGAATGAGACACATTTACCTGCTTGTGGTGGACCAGCTGCTTGCGGATCTTGCGCGAGTAAAGGCGATCCAGGCTGCTGCTGCCTTTAGCAGACCGGCTGGAGTTCTGAGACTGAAGGCTGTTATTGATGAAGCTCCACTGAATACCTGAAGGACAGAGAAACAACAACACTCAGCACTGCACTGCTGTGGCAGCAGAGTTCTGGAAGTAGCTGAAGGAAGTGTTGACTACATGCAGAGGTGGTGCTTTGAACAAAGAAATAAGACAGGGAAACTAGTTATTTTACGGTGTAGTAATAAATATGCATAGCCCACCTGTCTGTATAAGTAGCAAAATTATGTTCTAGTGCATAATCACATTCAAGTGCAATAACTAGTCATTCTAAGGGCAAAGTGACATTGTATTCATTTATTTATTTCACTTATTTTAGAACATGTTGTTGGCTTGTTTGTTTTGTCCAGGTGGTTTTATTCCGTTTTGTTCCCCTGTCTTTTAACACTAACAGATTTCATGTTAAAGTCCCTGTTGATTGGATCCCTCAGGTCGCTGTAGAGAAAGAGGCGGGGCACAGTCCCCTGGGAAAGAAGTGAGAGAGAGGGAGTAGAGGAGTGATAATAAAGTGTTTGGCTGGTGTTTAACTGGATGCACCGTGTGCGTTGCTGATTTTCTAATCAAACCAAGCTAGGCCAAGCTAACAGTCGGTTACAGCACTGATCAGGAGCAGCGCTCCTAAATCCCAGGACCCGCTGTCTATTTTTGGATGGCTCGCTCCCAGCCGCAGCCCCCCGTTAAAACCGCCCACTCCCGCGGGACCCCAATGCCGTCCTCTACTTTAACGGCTCATAATGTGTGTAGAAATATAATGTATTTGTAAATTGTACCATTTTCAACTGAATGAGATCTGAGCAGCATAAGATATTAAATGTTGATGGATAGTTATTGAATGACATAATTAATTAAAATAATTAATTTTCTTTTCTTTTAATTTTACTAAATCAAAAAGTAAAGTCTGTGGAATAAAAACTGTACACCGTAGCTGTCAGACACAAAGTAAATTCATCAGGTGTGAAGGACAATTGTGCAGTTCATATACCTGTAAAACTTCTCTCTCGGTCTTTCCCTCCAAGGTGCTTCTTCCCACCTGAGGCCTCATCTTCTATACTGGAGACATAGTCCAACAGCCTGGAAACCAACATCACTACCCAGCTGATCATGGGGATATCTAAAACACCTGGAACACACAGACACACACACACACAGAGACAGACAGACAGACAGACAGACAGACGCACGCACGCGCACACACACACACACACACAAATGAATAATCTGCCAAATTAATATATGTAAGTGTACACATTCACAAAGACATACACCTCATCCTGTGATTTCTGCTCCAGAAAATATCATCAACTTGTCCTACGTGTCACACGTCTGGAAGGCTTTGCTATGCATTATCTCCCCTGCCACAGTGATGGTTGCTTTACCTTCCGTCCTGCGCTGAGCAGCAGCTTGTGGCTGCTGCAGTGGAGACAGCAGGCTGTCCAGGAGGTTCAGGAGGCCCTCCAACACACCACTGTTACTCAAGGATCTTTGGCCAATGCAGGACAGGAGCATGAACACCCTGCGATCAAACAAGATGGAAAAAAATACTGCAGTTACTAGTTACTACTAGCGTTACTAGCACCACCTGGACATGGACTTGAAACACGGCTGTGTTCCATCTGTCAAAAGATGTGCACTGGGTTACAGAGTAGACAAATCAAATTGTCCCAAATGCTGACAAAGACTTTGGCAGTTCTTGGATCCTTGAATCTCTAAACCAAAATGCTTTTATGGGGAAGGAACAATAAGCAAAACATTTCTTAAATAATATCAAAACTGGGGCTCGGTGGGTTAAGAAGCGATAAAGTCCCTGGCCACGACCCACACCACCTGCTGTCATTGGTGCTCATAAAGAAACCTCATACAGGTTGTCAGCTATGGACTGTCACTTCCAGATGCTTCAACTAAGTAGAACATGAACATTAACTTTGATAATATGTTGCAACACAGACTGAGGAGAAAAGTCTACACACTAATTTGTCTGCTCCAGCACGTGCATTTTAAAAACATACTGTACTATATATACTATATATATATATATACACACACACATACACACACATACACAGTATATATATATATATACACACACACACACATATACAGTATATATATATTATATATACACATACATACATGCACGCACACACACACACACACACACACACACACACACACACACACACACATATATATATATACAGACTGAGGAGAAAAGTCTACACTTCGCCTCAGGCGTTAAAACCAACTGTACCGAATTAGACTACTATTTAACGCGATAACGAGACGTTTTTAACCGCTAATGAAACTGTCTCAATTTAATACTGATGCCGTCAGACGGCCGCGCGGACAGACAGCAGTCAGAGTTCCGGCAGAGCTCTGCGCCCGTCAGCAGCAGCTTCTCACTGTGCAGCCGGTCCCCCAGAGCAGCATGATCACCGGGAGGGTCCAGTTTGAACCCTGCAAACGGAGATCCCATTTGAAGGTGACGTGCTTGATTTTGACTGAACGTCCCAATTTAAGTAACCTCTGATCGGGTCGTAGTAAATTAAGTACCCTAAGTTTAAGATTAGGTGTTGGTCCATTCTCAACACCTTTCTTAAAATACATTAAAATAAAATAACATACTGGTTAAAGCCCCGCCCATTTCAAGACAACCCGACCCACTTCCGGGTTAAATCCTGTCCACTTCCGGGTTAGGCCCCGCCCAGTCCGAGTACAGATACAGATAATTCATATGGTTAACAGATACAGATACAGATGCTGTACTCGCTCATCCCTAGTTAGCTGTCAACCTCCCAACTAGCTAGTGATCTAGCGAGGATTAGCCCTTCAGACCACAGTGGACTTCAGTGGACTCTCCATCCAAACTCCCGACTGGACCTTTGTTTGCCACAACTGCCGGACTCTTTCAAATACATGTACTCCCTGTCTCCGCCGATCACTTGGTAGCATTGGTCAGCTGTCAGCTTACGCCAGCTAGCTTCTGTTAGCTTCCACCGACTGACGGCTCGCCCAGCACATCTGCTCGCTGTTGCTGCTTTTAGCCATGTTTCCCAGCTCAACACTAAGTTAGTGTGGGCCACTACCTTTCTGCACTGCCGAAAATGGTGCTCCTAAAATATTCCTCACTGCAACTTCTCAACGTCAACTGCTATGTCGCTTCAGCTTGCATTGCCAACATAAAACAAAAATATTGTCCCGTTGTCGGCTTCAGCTAAGACGATAGTTCGCCCCCACATGTCCAAAATTCTTATTCAGATAACCTTCCGCAACGATTGCAGGCTCTTTGATGGAGCTCTGCTTTAAATGAAGTTACATCGTGACAAATTAATGGACCACTTGCAGAATGATATGAAGACATGAGTCAGATGCACAAAAAACGTTGACAGCAGTGACCGGTCATTATGCAAGGAGTTTGCTGCCTAAGCTTGAGGAGCTCAGTCAACTTGCAAGTACCTCCAAGGCTGCTGTGATTGTGGTGTCGGAAACCTGGCTTGATGGACCAATACAGGATGCTGAAGTTGAGCTCACGGGTTACTCCATCTACCGGCACAATCGGAGCAGAAACGGAGGAGGAGTGTGCCTATTTATAAGGAATGATTTGACATGTAACCCGCAGGCCGATCTCCAGGTGGAGGGTTTGGAGACTACATGGATTGAAATGCTGCTTCCTAAAACTAAGCCCATTCTCATTTGTGTATGTTACAGACCCCCTAAGCAAACAGATTTTTATGAGCTCTTTGAAATGGTTTGTTTTAAGAGTAGCATATGTATGGAGAACGAATGTATTATTATGGGTGATTTTAATACAAACGTACTACAGACTCGTAATAGTAGTTTGAAAGAATCTCTTTCAACTTTTTGTAAGGTGTCTGGCCTACAACAGTTAATCACTGAACCTACTAGAGTGTCTGCTAATAGTCAATCCCTATTGGACCTAATATTAGTTTCAGAACGTGAAAATATTTCTCAATCAGGCGTCCTCGATATTGCTTTGAGTGATCATAACGTCACTTTTTGCACACGCAAAGTTTCTAAATCACTATTGAGGTCTGGGAATCCTATTCATAGATCAATTAGGTACAGATGCACAAAACATTACACAGCTGAGGAATTTAAAGAAAGGCTTTCCAGGAGGGATTGGTCAGAAGTTTTAGGAAGCAATGATACTGATGGGGCTTGGAATTTGTTTAAACAGCACTTTGTAGCTGCTCTTGATAAGGTTGCACCAATGAAGGAAACCAGAATTAAACAGAAGTGCAATTTGGATGACTTCTGACATTCTGGATCTCATTAGACAACGTGATAAATGGTTCAGAAAGTTTAAGAGGTCAACTTTGTCTTGTGATTATGATAAATATATATATTTTCGTAAACAGGCTAGTTACAAGGTACAGAAAACAAAGTCTGAATTTTATGCTGATGCTATTACTGCGAACTCACATCAGCCCAAAAAGCTATGGAAGGTTCTTACTGATATGGGCGCTAAGGGAAAATCAAAATCTAAGTATGGTAATATTGGATTAGTCATTGAGGATAAGAGGATTTTTGAAAAAAAGCAGGTTGCTTGCGTTTTTAATACCTTTTTCACAACAGTTGCTGCCAGTCTGGTTGATAAGTTGCCGAGCGTGTGAGGTAGATATGGCCCATCGTTTGTAAACTCCTTTTATAAAAACAAACATGTTACTCCTGATGCTTTTGATATTGGCCCTGTCTCAGAGGAGAGGGTGAGAATGTTTCTATCCACATTGTCAATCAACAAAGCCACTGGACAGGACTTGATTCCGTCCAGATTTTTGAGCGATAGTGCCAACGTAATTTCTAGGGTACTCACCCATATAATAAATTTATCGTTAAGTCAGGGTATCTTTCCAAGCGACATGAAAAGGGCCAGGGTAGTCCCCCTTTTTAAGAAAAATAACAGATCAGATGTTGGTAATTATAGGCCTGTATCAATTCTGACAGCAATATCGAAGGTGTTTGAGCGTCTTGTGTATGAGCAGGTGGAAGAGTACCTTGTCAGACAAAATCTACTGTATGAACTTCAGTCTGGATTTAGAGCAGCATATTCTACTGAAACCTGTCTTATTCATTTATTTGATTATATTCGACAAAACTTTGATGAAGGAAAGTATGTGGGCATGATTCTTCTTGATTTGCAAAAAGCTTTTGATACTGTAAACCATGCAATACTACTATCAAAGCTACAATGTATAGGCTTCAGAAATACTGCTGTGAAATGGTTCACCTCTTACCTCTCTGGGCGGACTCAAGTTTGTGATGTTGAGGGGACCATATCAGATCCTCAGGATATTACTTGTGGGGTGCCCCAAGGTTCAATCCTTGGCCCCCTTTTATTTTTAGTTTATATTAATGACATGCCAGCTGCGGTGAAACGTAAGATGCTTTTATATGCTGATGACTCTGCATTACTGGTTTCTGGGGATGATGATAGCGAGATTGAGAAGACTCTCGGTAATGAATTAAATAGTGTTAGCAAGTGGCTTATTGACAACAGGCTCTCAATACATCTGGGAAAAACTGAGTCCATTTTATTTGGAACAAAAAGGAAGTTGTCTAGAACAAATGCACTAAAGGTTACATGTAATGGCAATGAAATAGTTTCTCAGAAAAGTGTCACATACGTGGGGTTAACATTAGAGCAGTCATTAACCTGTAAATCTATTGCTGACAAAATATTATCCAAATGTGCCGGTAAACTGAAATTCCTGTATCGTAGGACAAGGCATCTAGATTATTCTATCAAGAAATTACTGGTTGTATCAATGATTCAATGTCATTTCGATTATGCATGTTCTGCTTGGTACTGTGGATTATCAGTTAAACTTAAAAACAGACTGCAAGTTATGCAAAATAATGTTATCCACTACCTGTTAAATGCCCCCCCCCGGACTCATATACAGTGAGGAAAATAAGTATTTGAACACCCTGCTATTTTGCAAGTTCTCCCACTTAGAAATCATGGAGGGTCTGAAATTGTCATCGTAGGTTCATGTCCACTGTGAGAGACAATCTAAAAAAAAAAAATCCAGAAATCACAATGTATGATTTTTTTAACTATTTATTTGTATGATACAGCTGCAAATAAGTATTTGAACACCTGTCTATCAGCTAGAATTCTGACACTCAAAGACCTGTTAGTCTGCCTTTAAAATGTCCACCTCCACTCCATTTATTATCCTAAATTAGATGCACCTGTTTGAGGACGTTAGCTGCATAAAGACACCTGTCCACCCCATACAATCAGTAAGAATCCAACTTCTAACATGGCCAAGACCAAAGAGCTGTCCAAAGACACTAGAGACAAAATTGTACACCTCCACAAGGCTGGAAAGGGCTACGGGGAAATTGCCAAGCAGCTTGGTGAAAAAAGGTCCACTGTTGGACCTGAAAAGAGCTGGGACCACCGTTTCCAAGGTTACTGTTGGTAATACACTAAGACGTCATGGTTTGAAATCATGCATGGCACGGAAGGTTCCCCTGCTTAAACCAGCACATGTCAAGGCCCGTCTTAAGTTCGCCAATGACCATTTGGATGATCCAGAGGAGTCATGGGAGAAAGTCATGTGGTCAGATGAGACCAAAATAGAACTTTTTGGTCATAATTCCACTAACTGTGTTTGGAGGAAGAAGAATGATGAGTACCATCCCAAGAACACCATCCCTACTGTGAAGCATGGGGGTGGTAGCATCATGCTTTGGGGGTGTTTTTCTGCACATGGGACAGGGCGACTGCACTGTATTAAGGAGAGGATGACCGGGGCCATGTATTGCGAGATTTTGGGGAACAACCTCCTTCCCTCAGTTAGAGCATTGAAGATGGGTCGAGGCTGGGTCTTCCAACATGACAATGACCCGAAGCACACAGCCAGGATAACCAAGGAGTGGCTCTGTAAGAAGCATATCAAGGTTCTGGCGTGGCCTAGCCAGTCTCCAGACCTAAACCCAATATAGAATCTTTGGAGGGAGCTCAAACTCCGTGTTTCTCAGCAACAGCCCAGAAACCTGACTGATCTAGAGAAGATCTGTGTGGAGGAGTGGGCCAAAATCCCTCCTGCAGTGTGTGCAAACCTGGTGAAAAACTACAGGAATCGTTTGACCTCTGTAATTGCAAACAAAGGCTACTGTACCAAATATTAACATTGATTTTCTCAGGTGTTCAAATACTAATTTGCAGCTGTATCATACAAATAAATAGTTAAAAAAATCATACATTGTGATTTCTGGATTATTTTTTTTTAGATTATGTCTCTCACAGTGGACATGCACCTAGTGGGAGAACTTGCAAAATAGCAGAGTGTTCAAATACTTATTTTCCTCACTGTAGGTAGAGATGCTTTTAAAAGGGTAGGGTTGCTGCCAGTATGTGTTAGAGTGGAGCAGTTAAAGTTGAATCATATGTATAATGTCATAAATGGTTCTGCTTTAGGGATGGGAATTGATAAGAATTTAATGATTCCGATTCCATTATCGATATTGCTTATCGATCCGATTCCTTATCGATTCTCTTATCGATTCTCATTGGGTGAGGAAATAAGTACAAATTTGTTTGTTTGTATTAACTCGCTTTAATATCTGATAAGAACACTGCACATACTCAGAGTATCCACAAATTATGTGTAGCAACCTCAGAACAAACCTAAAAGTAGGTGATTTTTTCACATTCATTGGTCCAGCCAAAAAAATAAATAAAACTGCCATTTAAGTGCCATAAAAACAAAAAACACAGACTGTAAACAGTCAAGGAAGAGCTTGTGCCTTTGGGAATATTCAACCTGAAACAAAATTCAACTCAACTGACATACAAAATAGAAAGAAGTCTTCTGTAAAGACCACAACTATCAACTTGGGCAAATTAACAATTTTTGTGCAGAAAAATGGTCATGCTTGCCCTCTCAGGAAGGATACGAGATCTCTCTGGACTTAGTCAAGAGTTACCCGTTATCTTTTTCCTGCTACAACTGAATTCCCACGGGACTTAGCGATACTACAGCTAGCTGTCTAAAACACAATTTTACTGTACAGGACCCAAACATAATTTGGTCCGTTGCCATGTAGCATAGTCACTAATATGGTCAGAACCACTACAGTGCTCAATTATCTATTTTTGAGGGGGAAATAAAATACAATTTTTCGCGGCAAAGGCTTAAACGGTCTTCTGGAAGCCATCCACCAGACCAGCGGGCGCTCGTTGGATTGTTGTCGGCCGCGTGAAGCCAGGAGGGCGGGGAGGAAGGAGAGGCAGGGACGCCGGCCGGGCATGCTAGCCCGGCTAAGGAAACTACAACGATTGACACGGACAAGACTCCTACTCACCAACGCCAGATGGATTGCACACTAAATGGATATTTATGTTACAAATACACACGAGACTGCAGCATGATGATTATTACCGGAGCCTGGCTGAACACACTCACTCATCCCAGACGGCAGCTAGCAGCTAACAGGGTAGGTGAATTTCAACAATGGCTAAGTTGCTAAACGCATCTTGTTGTCATCTAAGGGCCCTGTTCGTGTTGCACAGACATTTTAATAGCATTTTGAGTCTGTTAAGAGTCACAAAGGCACTCTTTAGCTTATGCCCCCATAACTGCAGTTTTAGCTAATGGGAGCTCTGGGCACCGCTGCTGCTTGACTCACTTGTTGTTGCTGTGTCGCTGAGTAGTATAGAATCAAACACGCGACAGTCCTGCAAACGGATTGCACGCTGTGTGGCCAAATGCTTCTGCATATTGGAGGTAGTTCCCCCCTTTGCTGAAATTAAACTTTTACAACTGTTGCAAATGACTGCATTGGCGTCTTTTCGAGTGAAATATAACCACACTTTAGATCGCTTCTGCCTCGATGACATGTTTGCTGCGTAACCAAAAGAATGCAGCGCGTGTGTGACGTCATGGTCATGACACATTTGCAACGAGCGGAACCGTTAAGCGGAATCGTTAAGCAGGTACACTAACGGTTCCAAGGAATCGATTCACTGGGAACCGGTTCTAAAGAAGAACCGGTTCTCGATTCCCATCCCTATTCTGCTCCCAAATATCTACATTCCCATATAAAAATGGTTCATACACAGCATAATCACAATACTAGGGCCAGTGTCCATTCTTGTAAAGTGCCCAGAGTCAACAATGCAGCTAGAAGTTCTTTTTTTTAATACAGGTATAACATTGTGGAATAATCTGCCGCTTTACCTCAAAAGTGTAAATACCAGAGGGGCTTTTAGATACAAGGTTAAGGCTTTTTTATGGAATAGAGTAGCCAATATTGTTTAATTAGAGTAGACTGATTATTTTATGTGATTTATGATTCTCTGAGCTTCATTTTCCGGAAGAATCACACCCCTGATAGAGATCGATCTATCTATCTATCTATCTATCTATCTATCTATCTATCTATCTATCTATCTATCTATCTATCTATATATCTATATATATATCTCTATATCTCTATATCTCTATATATCTATATCTATCTATATATGCCTTTTAATTTAAATTAAAAGGCCTGTTTCCCCGTTTCAGTGTGAACCTTAGGGACGGAGAGTTAAAGGGTGTCATTTGAGCACAAACCATACTGGCTAGTTTTATTGTGAGGTAAACCAAGAAAGATAGAAGCGGAGCAGATCAAGGATGGACTTAAAATTAATAAGTAACACTGAGTGAGTCTGCGATCATCAGTGTTTCAAACAGCACTGGAATAATGTGAATAGAAACTGTGGTGAGTGTATGGAAACTGACAGTGCCTACCTGTCCTGAGGGAAGATGAGCAGTTGTTCAGAGTTGTAGAGCTCCTGCAGTACGTTGGAGAGGAACTGGCCCCACCAACGCTCGCCTCCACACAGCTGAACCAACAGGAGGCCGGCGTGAAGACGGATCTTAGGCGTCCCGCTGATGCAGAGGTGTTTGAAGAGCTCCTCACAGGCCTGGGCATGGAAGGTACTCTGGAGCACCGAGGGCACAGAGTGGCCTGAAAATACACAGACACATCAATGAAGTGTGAACCAACAATGTGAGCAGAACGCTGTCCATCTTCCATGGGTTAAATTCAGGGTAGGGATCGACCAATACTGAGTTTTTTCAAGGCCTTTACCGATTATTAGTAGTTAATGAAACTGATAACCGATATATGGAACCGATATGCACTTACAGTGAACATGAAAATCTTTGTCAAAATTAAGATTTTTGAATGTTACAAACTCCAACACAAAACTGTGTTTAAAGGCTTTAAGCAATTATTTAATAAATGAGAAACTTTCAACATAATCCCCAGTAACAGAGAGTCAGATAGTGTTGTGGGGGGGAGGACATGAAAACGCAGATACAGACAATCTGCAAACTGACAAAAAACTAACCAATAATAGGTCTATCCCTAATTCAGGGGGAACAATCCAAGCATTTGTAACCCTGTCATTAACCAAATCATAAACTCGATGGACCAGCAGAGCCAGCTGTGTCTTCTTCCCTGCTCACCGTTGTTGGAGTGCAGCAGGCTGAGCAGTGTGTCCAAAAGGTAGCGGATGATAGTCCTCAGCTGCTCTGTGGAGGAGTTGTGGACCAGCTCCTGGGCCTCCAGAGCCCCGCCTGTGGGGAGCAACCTGCGGCTGGCCCCCAATGACACGCGCAGCCGCTGGACAGCGTGGTGAGCCAGGTTGAGTTGCAGCTGCAGCTGGATGCAGTCCTGGTACGCTGAGAAAACGCGCTGGTCCTCTTCCACCACCTTGTCTGGCTTTCGTAAGAAGTACTGGGCATTGTTCGCGCTGTTGAGAGGCGGCAGGTCAATGTTCTGCAGAAGGGTCTCCAGCCGATGGCAAGCCAGATTGTATCTGGTAAACAAGAACAGGAGAGCATCAAATGTGAATCAATCAGTGCTGAAAATAGTCCCCAACAAATTCAATTTAATTCAATTTTATTCATAGTGTCAAATCGTAACAGAAGTTATCTCAGGATATACAGATAGAGTACAGTGTTTCACGCCATTTATCAGAGTCTGGTTGTTACCCCTCCCCTACACCCACATACCCTTCACCATACCTAGAGATTGGCATGGTTTTATTTCAGTTAGCCTAATAGCTAACTGAGATAACATCCATATCAATGCAAATCAAAACCAGCTATTAGGCTAACTGAAATACAACCATGCCAAGCGCGAGGGAGGGGGAAGGGGAGGGCGGAGCCAAGGGAACGGAGCAGGAGCAGAGGAGCCGGGAGCCAGGGAAAGAACGGGCCGGGGAAAAAGAAACAGCGGCCGGCCGCGAGGGGAAGGAACAGAGGGGGAGGAGAAGGATGGCCCGGGAGGGGAAAGAAGAACAGGGAGGGAGGGACAAGACAGGAGGAAGCACAAAAAAGGGGTGGGCGGAAAAGGGCGGAGGGGGCCGCAGGGGGGGAAGGAAGGCAGGAAGAGCAAGTGCCAAAGAGAGGGGTGGGGGGAGGCCGCGGGGGAGGCAACGGGACCAGGGGGAGGAAGACGGGAGGAGCAGCACGGAAGAGAGAGAGACAGAGAGAGACAGAGACAAACGAGAGAGAAGATCAGAGAGAGACAGAGAGACAGAGGAGAGAGAGAGAGGAGAGAGGAGAGAGAGAGCGAGAGAGACAGGATAGAGAGAGAGAAGAGAGACAGAGAGAGAGAGACGACAACAGAGAGAGAGAGAGAGACGAAGACGAGATGACAGAGAGAGAGAGAGAGAGAGAGGGAGAGAGGTGAGTAGGAGAGAGAGGAGATGAGAGAGCGGAAGAGGAGAGGAGGGAGAGAGAGAGAGAGGCAGGAGAGAGAGAGATAGAGAGAGGAGAGAGGAGAGGAGAGAGAGAGAGAGGAGGAGAGAGCAGAAGGTAGAGAGAATAGACAGCAGATAGTGAGAGAGATAGAGAGAAGAGGAGAGACAGAGAGAGACAGAGAGAGAGAGAAGAGAGACAGTAGCGGAGAGAGTAGACAGCGGACAGAGAGAGAGAGATAGGAGATAGAGAGAGAGAGAGAGGAAGAGAGAGCAGAGACACAGAAGACAGGAGATGAGCAGACAGACAGAGAGAGAGAGAGGAGACGAGCGAGAGACAGAGAGGAGACACATGAGAGACAGACAGGGACGAGAGACAGAGAGGAGCAGAGAGAGATCAGAGAGATAGAGAGACAGACAGAGAGAGCAGAGAGAGAGACAGAGAGAGACAGCAGAGAGAGAGAAGACAGAGACAGACGAAGACAGAGAGCAGACACGACACAGACAGAGAGATACGAGAGAGACAGAGACAGAGAGAGAGCAGGAGAGACACAGAACAGAGATGAGTAGAGAGAGACAACAGGAGACAGAGCACAGAGGAGAGACTAGAGACAGCAGAGACACGACGAGAGAGACAGAGACAGACAGACAGAGATCAGAACGAGAGACAGAGACGAGAGTAGACAGAGAGCAGAGAGAAGAGAGAGAAGAGGACAGAGAGAGACGAAGGAGAGACGAGAGAGCCACAGAGACAGAGAGAGAGATAGACAGAGCACAGAGAGAGGAGAAGAAGAGAGACAGAGCACGAGAGACATGAGAGACACAGAGGAACAGAGAGGAGAGAGAGAGACGAGAGGAGAGTAGAGAAGGAGAGAGAGAGAGAGAGAGAGAGAGGAGAGCGAGAGAGAAGAGAGAGAGAACGAGAGAGAGAGGAGAGACGAGAGACACACCAACACCACAGCACACCAGACGAGAGGAGAGAGACCACACAGAGAGGGAGGACAACACCAGAGAGAGAGAGAGACTACAAAGATAGAGAGAGAAGAGAGACGACGACAGAGAGACACAAGAGAGAGAGAGAGAGGAGACCACAGAGAGACAGACACAGAGAGAGACAGAACACAAGAAGAGACACACAGAGAGAGACACGAGAGACAGACACGACAGACAGAACAGAAAGAGCGAAGGAGACAGACCGACACGAGAGACAGAACAGACAGAGAGACACAGAGAGACAGACACAGACAAGACAGACAGACACACAGAGGAATCAGAGACAGACAGAGCAGACGAGGACAGAAGAGAGAGACAGACAGGAGACAGACGAGGACACATGAAGACAGAGACAGAGACACAGAGAGACAGAGCAGAGAGCGAAGAGACACGAGAGACAGAGGAGAGTGAGAGACAGAGACAGAGAGGCAGGGCAGAGACAGAGAGAGAGAGTGACAGAGCAGGACGAGAGAGACAGATGACCAGAGAAGAGAGAGAGAGAGAGACAGAACGACATAGACAGAGACAGGAGACGCAGAAACAGAGACGAGAGAGACAGAGAGAGAGAGAGAGAGCGCGAGAGACAGAGAAAGAGAGAAGAGAGAGAGACTAGCGAGAGAGAGAGAGAGAGAAGTATGAGGAGACATAGAGAGACCGACACAGGATAAGACACAGAGAGAGAGAGAGAGGAGACACGCGAGACAGAAACAGAGAGACGAAGAGAGATAGCGAGAGAGAGAGAGCGACACACACACAGAAGAGAGAGAGAGAGAGCAGAGAGAGAGAGAGACAGAGTAGAGAGGTCACACAGGATGACGAGAGAGATGACGAGAGCGGAAGAGGGAGAGAGAGCGAGAGAGCACGAGAAGAGAGAGAGAGAGAGAGAGCAAGAGAGACACCCACACTACAGAGACAGGGCGACAGAAGCAGAGCGAGAGCGAGAGACCGGAGAGAGGAGAGAGAGAGAGCACACACACACAGATGCGAGAGAGCACGCAGAGAGAGAGATGCGAACGGAGCGAGACACACACACAAGAGAGGAGATGAGACAGCACAGGGATGAGAGAGACGAGAGAGACCGATGACAGAGAGACACACAGAGAGGGACGAGAGAGAGACAGACAGAGAACTACGGAGAGAGACAGACACAGAGAGAGACAGACACACCGAGAGAGAGAGAGCACCGCGAGTCGACAGACACCAGAGAGAGAGGAACGAGAGCGACAGACTACAGCAGACGGAGAGACCATCAGAGAGAGGCAGACACACAGAGCGAGAGAGCGACAGAGCGATGACGAGCTCAGCAGCGAGAGAAGCGCAGCACACAGAGGAGACGGAGAGAGGAGAGAATATAGGGAGGAGTGAAGAGAGCAGACGATAGAGAGTGAGAGACAGGAAAGAGAGAAGGAGAGACGTATAGGAGAGCAGAGAGATAAGAGAGAAGTAGAGATAGAGAGAGAGATGGAGAGAAGCAGAGAGAGACAGTAGAGAAGAGAGAGAGAGAGAGAGACACAGACAAGACAGACACAGCAGGAGAGAGTGACGACACAGAAGAGACAGACAGATGACAGACAGACACGACAAGGGACAGCAAGAGACAGACACAGAGCAGAGAGACAGACACGAGACCGACAGAGTAGAGGACACAGAGGAGACGGAGACAGAGAGGACACACGAGAGTAGGCAGAGACAGAGAGACGAGAGAAGAGACAGAAGGACACATAGAGAGACAGAGAGAGAGAAGAGACATGAGGGAGAGAAAGGAGACAATAGCGAACAGAGAATGAGACAGAAGAGGCAGTAGCCAGATATAGACAGAAGACGACGACAGAGAGACCAGAGAGAGGGAGCAGAGCGAGAGAGAGAGAGATACATATCGAGCACTAGAGACATAAGAAGAGAGAGGGAGACATATATGATAGAGAGAGAAAAGAGAGAATAGAGAGAACAGAGAGAGAGAGATGAGAGGACAGTGTAGAGAGCAGAGAGGAGAAAGAGAGAGAGGATACAGAGATGAGAGAGAGAGAGAACGAAGAGAGATAGAAAGAGAGGAACAAGATAGAGACGAGATAGAGAGACGGAGAGAGGAAGAGAGATAGAGATAGATAGCGAACAGAGATGAGTAGATATAGAACATAGAGAGATAGACAGATTAGGAGAGAGACAGATACAATAGAGATCAGAAAAGACAGAGAGAAGGATATAGAGAAGAACAGATAGCGACGAGTATACCTTAGGAGCAGAGAGAGATATATAGACAGATACAGTCACACACAGAGCGTGAGAGAGAAGAGCGAGAGTCACAGAGGAGAGGATAGAAACACAGAGAGAGAGACAGTAGACGATGAGACCACACAGAGTATAGAGACACTCGAGATAGACACAGACAAGATACACAGCGAGATACAATAATGTGAGCGAGTGAGAGAGTCTCACAGTGAGAGCGAGAGTAGTCAGAGACGATAGAGAGAACATACAGTAGAGACTGAGTGATCAGTGATCATAGCAGAGAGACAGAGACGAGGGAGAGACAGATGAGATAGTCAGACACTGAGAGCGAGAGAGAGAGAGGACACACAGATCTAGAGATGTGAGAGCGAGCACAGACAGACAGATAGACAAGCATACATATATATATACACATATATATATACATACATATATATATACACATATATATATACACACATATATATATATATATACATATACACATATACATATACACATATATATACACACATATACATATATACATATACACATATATATACACACATATACATATATACATATATATATATATATATATATATATATATATATATATATACACACATATACATATATACATATATATATATATATATATATATATATATATATATATATATATATATATATATATATATATATATACATATATACATACACACACACAACAATTCCCCCCAATGAACTATATCTTCCTGTTTGGGTAACATTTGCTAAAAATGACAGTGGCCAGCTGTTCTAGGATATTACTAATTCAACTTCATGCTGAGCTGTTTTGTTTTGTTTTGTTCATAATATAAAACCAAGAAAAATGTCTAAGATTATGACATTTCATGCTTGAGGAAATTACAAATCTAATGAACCGATTTTGTTGTCCAGTGCAGTCTTACCTGCACTGGATGTCTTCCTGCAGTGCCACCATCATGGACAAGTGCTGATCCACGTCGGGCTGGCTGGCTGCCTCGCTCTCTCCCCGCAGAGGATCATGCATCAACTTAAGCTCACTCTCCCACGGCAGGATGTAAGTGTGGCCATAGTAGAAGCCCAGTGGGATCTTCGCCCGAGCATTGGTGCTGCCATAGCGCCCAATCACAGTGATCTAAGGAAAAAAAGAAGGAGTATGGTAAACTAACAAAAGCCACAAAAACTCAAAACATCAGGTCAACCATCCTGCAACTTTCCAAAGCAAAAATACAGACCTTCATGAACCTGCAGACAGGTGGTGGCAGCAGGTCGTGCAGAATGAGAGAGTGGGTGCTAATGTCGGTGGCCACCACCAGCCTGCGGCCGTCCACCTCCTCCCCCAGGGTCCAGATGTCTATGGACAGAGAGGCCAGGTCGCCACAGGTCGGGATCAGAGCGTCCGTCAGCAGGACGGGACGGCCAAAGTCCAGCGTCACAAAGCGACGAGCTCCTAGGAAGAAAGGTAGGGAAACAGGAAGTTCACTTTGTTTTTCAAGATTTTAAACATAAAAGATTCATACCAAATATTTCTTAATGGATAACCTGTTTCAAAAATGTCAGTATGTGCACATATTTAAGCAGCAGTTAGGTGGTAAATATGGAACATTGCTACATGACATACCAGAGTGCATCCGCTCTATGATGATGGACTGGTGTGGAGGAGGCTGCAGGAAGTGAGACGCCTGGGAAATGGCCAAAGCCAGCCCACTGCCCATGGGGCTCTGCAGCAAAAAGAAACCATTATTCCACATTCAATTCAATTCAGTTTTTTTCCTGGTTTTAAAGTGCTCATATTATGCTCATTTTCAGGTTCATAATTGTATTTAGAGGTTATATCAGAATAGGTTTATGTGGTTTAATTAATATATTTGTTGTACTGCACATTGCTGCAGCTCCTCTTTTCACCCTGTGTGTTGAGCTCTCTGTTTTAGCTACAGAGTGAGACATCTCACTTCTGTTCCATCTTTGTTGGGAGTCACACATGCGCAGTAAGTACTGCTAGCTTGTCAGAAGCAGAGTATGAGGGCGTGCCACACTAGCAGCTAGGTGAGCATTATAACATGTGTTCCAAAGTGACCACGTTTGTCTCTGAAGTAAAGGCTGGACTACAATAGAGCTGTTTGGAGCAGTTTGTGAACAGTGTTTTCTGTTGGAGATGGTAAGTCCCTTTGGGGAGGACTTTGGCCTTTTTCACTTTGTAAACCTATAACATGCACAAAAAAGATATATAACACAATAAAGGAAAGGGGGAAAGCCAAAAAGCATAATATGAGCACTTTAAAGGCTGCATTAAGTAAAGTGATGTCATTTTCTGAACTTACCAGACTGTTCTATTATTTGCCTTCACCCACTAACTAATTATTTCCAAATATTCAAATATTTTGTGAAAGCACTAATAGTTAACACTACACTATCATTGAAATATCGATACAGGTATTTGGTCAAAAAATATTAGATTTTCTCCATATGGCCCAGCTCTAACTAATACATGTTTTGTATAAAACTAGACTGGGAGAGAAAAAAGCAATGATGTTTTAAATATCATTTGATTGGTACATATCACAGTATAAATAAAGTTGACTTTTTTGTTGAGCTTAAATATAAATGCTGGTATGAGATTCAGAAACTGAAAAATGACAGAATTGTTTAATCTGCAAACAACTCATTTCAACCTGATGTGTTTGCTGATATATTGATCAGTTTGCTGCAGGGGGCTTCTTGAAATGCCTTGCTGTGGGTTCCAGCAGATGAGGTTGGATACTGAGCCAGCTGTCAATAATTTACAAAGCATATAGCAGCATGGAACTAACCGGCTTGGCTTTCTGTGTGTTCTTGTGTGCTGCCAGGTTGACAGGCCCGGGGTCCATCATGGAGCCGGGGAACAGGTGAGCCAGCTCTGCGCTAAAGGCCGCCGACACCGCCTCGTTGGGCGGCGTGAGAGGAGGGGTCATGAACAGGGGCGTAGTTTTAGGTGTTGGGGGGATGACATCAGAGGGGTGAATGAAGAAGCCTGGAGCAGAGGAGGCGTTGGATGGCACCGAGTTGTGGATGGGCCCCACACCAGAGGCAGTGGCGGCTGCAGAGGTGGTCTGGTGGAGCTTGGCCTCCAGTTTGGCCTTCTATTCTCAGCACAGACAAAGGAGCTATTATTAACCACAAGGTATTATAACAGCATCATCACTTGCAGACAAACATTCTACACCTGGATACTCCTGTAGTCATATAAAAGCCAGAAGTTTCTGATGAAATGTTTCTCCATTTAATGCAAGTGTATGGGTCCTGTGCATGTGTGTGTGTGATTTGGGCCTGTGTGTGTAATACGTATATATCACAGAATACTTTATTTACCCTTCTGTAATAATGTCTTCTTCTTAATCAAAGAATTTGTTCACTCTATTCCTCATTCAAATGTTGAGTAGCTCAATTAGTGGTGGTGAGAGAAACTACCACCACAACCTCTATTAAATCACAGAAAAAGGGCCTCTTTATCAATTCAATCAATTATAAGGATTGATAGACATTATGACATATTAAATATTGTTTTCATGCTACAATATTAGTTCTTTCCCAAACAGAAATGTACGTAAAGTAATGTCACCTGCTCCCTCTAGTACATGAGACTTTATGAACCTGTAATGCTTTATTTTACAAACGGGGAGGTTTTTTGCCAGATCCAGATCAATTAAGTCATTTTTATGCATGGCTTACTTATTTTCTCTAACATTTATATGAATCCAAGGAGTGAGATATGTACCGTACCATGGATAAGATAAACATTAGGCAATACAAATATGGGACTGAGTCTGTAGTCAGAATAGTCCTCAAAGCTGCAGTAGGCAGAAAGCAAAAATATGGCAGAATTTAAAATAAGAGTGAGACCTCCTCCTGCAGCTCTCTAACACAGCCATGTCCATAGTCTTCTCTCAACAACTAAGTGTCTTAACAAACTATTTCCCAACAGTTGAACATATACCACACAGATAACTTCCATGTTAGTCGTGCTGCCAGTGGAAGAATGTGGTACACGCACATAGCAGAGCTTGCAAACTGTGGCTTTTTTGTCGACAACACGAACGTTGTCAACATAACTCACTGGAAATCTAAAATACTTCCACACTGGCGACTTCAGTGAAAGAGGAGACGGTTCAAGTTCTGTCGATGGGTCTGCTACATCTGCAGTTGCCATGCTATCTTTTGACTGGCTCTAGCTAAATTAGAGGAGGTTGACTCGCAGCACTTCAACACGTGTGTTGACAAACTGACCGAAGAGTCGATTAATTAACCCGGGTAGTGTCACTGAACCGGGAGAATACCGGCAGTGCTTCGCTCAAGCTGAGTGCGATCGGTGTATGCTCTGTTTTGTGTGTGTGTGTGTGTGTGTGTGTGTGTGTGTGTGTGTGTGTGTGTGTGTGTGTGTGTGTGTGTGTGTGGGGGGGGGTGGCTGGTCTTCTTCTGCTACTGTGTGTGTAGTAATCTAGCTCATTAGCGCCTCCACTGGAGTGGTTGTAGAATCAATCAGGAAATGGGTTACCTCGAGCAGGCTACATGTGTGTGTTTTTTTCTATGTTTTTTTTCCGCTTGGCAAGCCGGCTGGACGTGACATGGAGGCGTGGCAGCATCGAAGATTCCATTTTTTTATTTGAAATTCGAGATTTTGACTTAATTTCGATTTAAAATCGTGACACTCTTATCCAGATTCCATTATATAGCGGCAATTCTATGAGAATGACCGTTCTGTTTTCTTTGTAAAGCCCTCTGTGTGTGTGTGTGTGTGTGTGTGTGTGTGTGTGTGTGTGTGTGTGTGTGTGTGTGTGTGTGTGTGTGTGTGTGTGTGTCTCTCTCTCTCTCTGACCTGCTGCTGCAGCTTCAGCAGCTGCTGCTGTTTCTCCTGCAGGACCTGCAACTGCTGCTCTGCAGACACCATGGCGTGGGACAGCGACTGCAGGGCCACCTGGGCTGCAGAGCTCAGAGCTGTAGAAGCTTCACCAACCGTTCCCGTCGACAGGCCGCCCACTGCAGGCGTCACGCCAAATGTACTCACTGGAATTAAAGAGTAGAAGTTCAGGTAATGACCAGTTCATGAGCCAAAGACAAGTGAAGTGAAATGAAAGAAAAGTCATGTTTACCGGTGAACATGCTGGCGTCATCTCGCTCCACCCGTGTGCCATCACTAGTGGAGATACAAGTAAAGTGCAAAGGCTCTACCTCCAGGAGTCCTGTCAATGCTGTGAAGCTGCCTTCTGCTGCTGCACAGCTGCTTACTTTTCCATTCCCTGCAGGACACACATCACAAACCATCACATTCACATTCGGGTTATACACTGCTTACAACTCAGTGCCAGTGGTGGAATGTAACTAAGTACATTTACTCCAGTACTGTACTTCAGTACAAATGTTGAGGTACTTGTACTTTGCTTGAGTCTTTTCTTTTCAATAGTCTTTTCTTTTCAGTAAATGGCCAAAAATATATTGGACAAGTTCAAACAATTTCAAAGTAATCTTCTTTGATATTTATAATATCTTTATATATAACTTTATAATGGCATGGCTTAACATGTGAATCAGTGCATAGCTAATACCTGACAGAATGTCAGAGAGGTCAATCTCATCTGACTGGACTCCGATGCTGCTGTTGAAGGCATTCTTACACGAGGAACCACTGACCTCCAGGTCAAAGAGCACCGGGTCAAACGGAGAGCTGTACAGGCCGTACCTTGAAGGAAGTAGACGGGGGACGGAAAAGGGGAGGGAAGATGATTGTGTTAGGGTAGAATGATCAAGGAAGTAAGGACACTGCTAATGAGACCATACCGAATTCGTTTGATCCCTGGCCCCTGCAGTCAACATGTCGAATTGTCTCGGGGCAAGATACTGAACCCCAAACTGCTCCTGATTCTGTGCCATCGGTGTGTGAATGTTTATCTGATGAGCATGACCTTGTATGGCAGCCTCGGCCACAAGTGTGTCAATGTGTGTTTGAGTAGGGTGAATGGTGCCTGTAGTGTGTAAAGCACTTTGAGTGGTCGTTAAGACTAGAAACTGTACTGTAGACTGCAGAAATGCAGTCTATATGCCATTTACCAAGCAGTATAAATGAGCATCATTTCAGCAGTAGTTTGAACTACTGGTATTTACTTATTACAAGTTAAGTAATTGTATTAAATAGTGTTTGTGCAGCTCTATGAAGGTAAAGTCCACACAACAGCTTAATGCTCCGGAAAATACTTTTAATAGTGCAAATAAGGCACACAGTGTTTCTTTGAACATTCACTTTTTTGTCCTGCACCAGCAACTACATAGATGTGCACAAAATTGTCTTGTTTGTGCAGCTGTAGCCTGCAGAGGTTGTAAGCCTCTCCTGTACTGGACAGGGAGAAGTACCTGGTCTGCAGCAGTGCCTCCAGCGGGGTGAGGCGGTCCTGCAGCTGGCGAGAGATGGTGGTGAGCAGGCCAGCGCAGGCGGTGCTGCAGCCCGCCAGGTCCTCTTCCTTCACATAGTTCAGCAACACAAAGTACCAGAACACCGAGCCTGAAAGCAGACAGGAGAGGGACAGGTGAGAAAAGAAATACTGGGGTATGTTGTTCTGTATTGTTGTTCAGTTACTTACCACCTGTTGCTGCTGCAGGCAAGTAAGGCATATTGTCAAGCATAGCCTTCAGGAGACTCACGCCAAAACCCTGTTGGCTCGGCTCCCCTTTCCCATTGCTACAGCAAGAAATACAACAGTATGTTCATTATTATTGCCATATAAACCCCAAAATGCACAAGTGATCAAGAACGAACAACTACTTCATCATATAGGCCTTTGCAACTATGGAAACTTAAATAAAAAATAAAAAAATAAACCTAAATTAGGCCACTGCTCACTGAATAAATCCAAGTTCAGGTACTCTTGGGCGAAGGAAAGCAACACGGCAAACACAACAATTAATGACGCAGGATATGTGATCTGAAAGAAAGTTTGCTTCAATATACAGGTAATATTCCAATCAGAATATTCAGCATGTGTGCGTTTTGCTGCAATGCATTGCATTTGTCCGTATAAACTGTAGACTGTGTGCAGTGTTGAGGCATTAAGTTACTTTTTAAATTGTATTTCCCAGCAACACTTGGGTGGCGATGGTATTTTTTTTTAAATCCTATAACATTTGCAGTAGTGAACTACTTTGTTCTACTGTATTTATTGGCCCTTCCCCTCCAGCCCAATGTTTCCCCTAGCCAGATGAAACTTTACCATTTCCAGTGATACTGGGGTTGATGCTATAGAGATGCTATAGTGTAGGGCGGCCTAATGCCTTTTTAAATACCTTTCAAGTGCATAGAATACTAAGCTATTAAAATAATAATTGTTGGCATGATTTTATACATCATGTTTTAATGTTACACATACATGTGGATCAGTGAATCCTCAGGGGGAACTGGATCTGTGGATGGCTACCTTAGTGACTACCTTACCTTTTTTTATCCTTTTGCCTTTTCTCTGTTCATCGCCACTTCCTCCCTGTCCTCCTATTACTTGCTGTTTCCACTTATCTTCGATGTACTTGTGAATTTTCTTTTTCTCCTTCCTGTCCTTTAGAGCTGCCCCATCTTTTGTTGTGTATGTATAGTTATGTGTACTGATTAGGGCTTTGACTCCGAACTTCGCTATTCGAATATAATTCAAATATTTAAAAAAATATTGATATTCGAACGTTTTTTAACTTCTCCTGGTTCTCCTCCTCTATAACAACATGAAATCAAGGAGAGGGTTAACTTCTCCTGGTTCTCCTCCTCTATAACAACATGAAATCAAGGAGAGGGTTAACTTCTCCTGCTCCAGATGTCTCAATGTGGTCAGAAAGAACAGGGGAGACACTTAGTTTCTCACTATAACTCTAGAGTCATTACTCACTCTGAAGCTACCGGTAATCCCCGTAACTCTCTCACTCTAACACACACTCCCCCACTCCCCCTCCCCCTCTCCCCCACTCCCACTTCCCCCCCCCCCCCCCCCTCCCCACCCACAGACACGCCGGCTCGACACACACACCAGCGCAAAAGTATAAACATCAGACCACTTGCGTAGGCTATGGTGAAAGCTCCGAACTTCCTGTTGAAAGCATATTGTTTGTGTTCAATCCAGGGTCTGACTTTTAATTTAAAAACCAGTGGTGGCAGTGTGTTTTTCTTCTGACAACATCATTGCACGCCTATTGACTGATACACTGGCCTCTGGTGGACAGAACATATACAGAGTTTGATACCAATATCAGTCTTACTGAAGGCATTTAATGGTCAAAATATTATGAATAAATATTCAAATATATTCAAATATTAAAAAAACAAACAAACTTCAAATATGATTTCTGGGCAAAAGTCAAAGCCCTAGTACTGATGTCCTGTGTATATTTATGTTTTATTCATGCTTTTGTTTCTTCTGTTAAAGCACTTTGTAAGCTGTTGTTTTTAAAAGGTGCTATACAAATAAAGTTATTATTATTATTATTATTATTATTACCACCTATCGGCCAGTTAGCCTATCATCAATGTGTTTTTTTCACAAATAGGCTGATTTATATTTGCTAATAATATGTTGGATTTATGTTAAATTTTTCGAAATCAATTTAACAATTAATTAATTAACAATAATTTGGTGTAACTGATAAAGAAGTTGTGTGTATAAGGTATTAAGGTTGCCATTTAGGAGCCAAGAATGTCACCTCCAGATTGAGACTGAATTCATTCATTCATAAATCATTTTCCCTTTTCAAAGGGTGGTGCCCCCGAGGTGAATTTAAAGCAAGCTAAATTTTGTTAATCATCTATAATTTCCGGAAGTGAGTGTAATCGCTCTACTTAATCTTTGTTCCAATACTGTGAGGACGCCACATATTTTGGTGTCCCAATATTAAGGCATTTACGCTACACAGTCTTAAAGTTCCCATAATGGAAAAGAGCTAAAAGCACCATCACTGAAATCAACCATGCTTCTTACCTGATACAAAGTGCAAGAAAGCGAGCACATTTGTGCGCTATACTCCGGCCAGCCTCAAAGAAACACATCCGCACAATATCCGTTAGCCGTGTTCGGGTTTTTACCAGCAGGCCCTCTCTTCCTTCTCTTAAACTAAAAAGAAGCCACAGGATATACTGTATTACTTGTCTGTAAAATGTCAAAGTGGAAGTAATGTGTGACCTAGATGTCCTAGATGATGCAGTCTTATTTGCTGTGCTGGAGCTTTAGCCCTACCTGCAGGGTCCATTGGAGAAAACCCCAGCCAGCCAGCACAAGATGTCTAGGATGAGGCTTTGGGCGTGCTCCGTGGCCGGGCTGTCCTCGGTCCGCCGACACAGTGCGTCCAGCAGCTTCTCATGGAAGTCTGGGAACTGCAGCATAGCACAGCGTTGGACCCTGAAAAGCACAGAACAACATAAAGACAGTTGGTTAAAAGTTCTTCTGCAATATGTACAGTAGAGACAAAGGCAAGTGTAGACACTGGCCGTGGTTACACTTGTCTTTGTCTCTACTGTTTGTCCTCCGATCATGCCAGGATGCATTATCTGCCAAGCCTGTATGTTCCCAGATCGGATCATGATGGAGACCACATGCCGAGGTGGCCTGGCTCACATTGATTTCGGATCCCAGTGAGGAGTCGACAGCATGTGGGAACCATCCAGACAATTTTATCAAGCGTATGTCTTGTGTAGGTCTTGCTTTGTTAAGTGTTCACCATGAAGACATTTTGACAGTGTAAACAGAACCTGATGACCTGCCCCTCAACAGTAATCTGACCTTTCTTTGGGCATTGACGTCTTCTTAAACCGTCTGATTGTGACTGAAGCTTCCTGCAGCAGGTCACATCCTCGCAGGTTTTCTACTTTTTTCAAAGGTGCAGTTGTTTCGCTTTTCACTGCAGAGACCTACACACACACACACACACACAAATTAAATTGTGTGTCAACGGTCACACACACACACACACACACACAAACGAAATTGTGTGTCAACAGTGGCCTAATTATTCATTTTGCTTTAATGGCTTTACATTACTGATAACAGTTCAACAAACAATGCATTATGACAATTATGACTTTGTATAATTTTGACAGTTTGAAATGTATCTGATTAAATATGTACAATTTTGTTTGTAAAGGATAGGTTCAAAATGTTTCACATCCCTCATATGCACATTGAAACTGTTTTTGCTTGCTGTAATCATTCCTCCTGTTCATCCCTGCCCTGAGGAGATCCCTTCATAAACACGATTCCAATGTAAGTGATGCTGGACAAAACCCACAGTCCTCGTTCTGTGCCAAAAATACATTACTTTAAAAATAAGTTAAGCATTAAGTCTATCTGAAATAAATATGGGTCTTTAGCAGTCTAAGTCAACTCAAGTGAGTATCTTCTAAAGTTACTGTCTTTTTAGGACAGAGTTTCTGCTTAGTGTTACTATAGCTCCTTTCACACAGTCTCTTTGAGGCGGGACTGTAGTGCTTTTAAGCCGCCTCGCCGTCTGTGTCAAAGTTACAAAGACGGAATGGGGGATCAGAGTTGTTGCTCCTTTAAGCCGGCAGCAGAGGTAGTGGCAGAGCCGTAACAGCACCGAACCGACGTCTTTGTGAAAAGTATGATGCAGCATATGTGAGTCGACCCACAGGCAGGTCAAAAAGTGGCAAAGCAGCGTCCTGAGTAGCTGAAGTTATTAACAACTTACAGAAACAATGCATGCAATAGTCCACCTTCTCTTCCACTCACTCTCTCTCAGACAGATACATACGCGGGTGCCGCAGTGCTCAGTCCGTCTATGTCTTCTCTACTGACAACTGTACTCCTAGAATGCATAAAGTTGGCGGTTTGTGGGTCCGGTCGGGTTAGTGTGATTGATTCAACAGCGCGGCTGGCTCACACATTAGACGCCACACTGTTGCATTACATGTTACTCCTCTTTTGCTAGCGAATGCCGGCATGCTATGTGAAGTCACACACTGGGGCAGCATTATGCCGCCTTTGTCTGGTTCTGTGTGAATAAACAAAGGCGGCATAGCAGCAGACCTTCCACTGGGGTGGAACAAGGAAACACTGTCTGGCAAAATATAAAAAGACTGCACTTAATGGACTGTAAATAGAAAGAAACTCACTTGATTTAAATAAGTATTAAAGCCTCATACTAACTTAAGATAAACTTCAGAATATATTCTTGGACCGAACTAGAACTGTGGATTTTGTCCCCCAGCACTTACTTTGGAAGCACACTAGGAGGAAATCTCTTAATGGCCAGTATGAACAGGAGCAATCATTACAGCAATGTTCATATAGGCATGTAAGTTTTGTTTTAAAACAAATGTGAAAAAATATGAACTCATCTCTAAAAAAAGACGAAGCTGTGGATTTGTACCTTGGAGGCCTGAGCCCGTTGCAGCAGGGTAGACAGTGAGTGGGCTTTGGTGCTCTGGGGCTTGGCACTGGGCATCCTCACCACAGGCCGGGGGCTCTCCTCCATGGCCCTGTCACTCACTGCTTTGATGTGAACCAGGAATGAGCGGTACTTGCCTCCTGCCATGCCTGCAGTGGAAAGTGCAACGGGACAACTGAGAAAAACAGACACACTTCATGGAGGATTCTTCATATCATCTTCCTGAGCACAAAAAAGCTAAAGTGTCAGGTTGTGATCAGGTCAGGGATGGGGCAGTGACTTCACAGAAATGTGTTGATGTGACTGTTGTTACCTTTGACCAGCTTGGGGCTGGTGAGGCTGAGCATGCCCGCATGGCCAGAGAGGTCCAGCCCACTGGCCAGCCACACTGGACCACACAGGATGTCCTCCTTGTGGTCCTCTAGGAATGGACACAGCATGGAGCCTACAGCAAACACATGAATAACATCACTTTAATGGAATGCAGCCTTCAAAACCAGGAAAAGACAACACTTGCCATATTATGATATCCAAAGTCTAAGACGATATCCAGTCTCATATCACGATATCAATATAATATCAATATATTGTCCAGCCCTAGCTGGTTGTATTCTTTACCTGATGTCTCTTCTATGTCCATAAACTGGATGTCCTCTGTGAAGTCATGCAAAAGGGGCTGGCCGTTCCTTTCCCCGTTAGCATGGAGGACACTGGAGAGGGGGAAGGAGATCTGTCTGTCCACCGCTGTCTCTGTTACAGACATGAGAGGCCAAATTTAAACATAGATTGTGGTTCCATATTCAAAACGCCCCAATTCATTTTAGCTGCTATTCGAAAGACAAAAGGAACATCTTGAAACACCAAAGTTGCAAAAGAAATATGGTATCCCTGATCAAAAAGAATACATTTCAAAGCAGTGTCCTTACCACTGACTTTGCCCAGCCCGGGTGCTTTGTTCTTCAGTAAAGTGACCTGGATCTGAGGAATGTTGACGATGTTGGCATTCAGGAGGAACTTGAAGTCAACGTGGCCCACCATGCAGGCCTTGGGCAGCACCAGCTCAAACACATGCTCGTCCCAGCTGGAGCTGCAAAGACAATGCAGGTCACCAAATTAGGGATCGACCAATACTGGTTTTTCAAGGCCGATACCGATTATTAGTATTTAATGAAACCGATAACCGATATTTGGAACAGATATGCATTTACAGTAAAAATGAAAATCAAGTTCAAATCAAGTCAAAATGTAGCCTATTTTCCTATGTTTTTGTGTCTGAGTGACTGATGAGAACAACAACCTTTGACATTGGTCCAGTAGCGGTGAAACAAGCTACAATGTAAGTTCCTACTAATGAATATAGTGAATGAAATATGATAATCTTAAGATTTGTGTAGAACAGTAAGAGGCTAAAATGTAAGACCCTACAACTATCTAAACATGGGGGCAGCTAAGTGGAAATTTTTTTAATTTTAAACTCATGGAAAGGAGAAGATCTCTTTAAAAAGTTGTTGCTGCTAGCAAGAAAGCCATCATGTGGAAATGGCTGCAGACAAACCCTCCAAAATGACTGGACTGTAATTATCAATGAAATAAACAGTATGGAGAAATTGCCCTTTACCTTAAAACTATGAGGTCAATATGTGAAATACTAAAATAAATTGACTACATATGTGTGCCTATAACCCATTACATAGGACAGTGAAAGATCAACTACTGTTGCCCATATTACCCATTCCTTTTGCCTGAAAATACCAATAAAGTCAAAGCTACCCGTCAGTCTGAAGCTTCCAGGTGCGGGTGTGTTGGGCTGCATCTCCGTGATGCTGCTGGTGAAGGTGCTGTGGGTGGCGGCGCTGCTGCTGCTCTTGCTGCACCTCCACCCAGCACGGTGGCACTGTGGCCGAGAAGCGCGGGGTCAACGTCTCGAAGCGTGTCAGCTCCACTAGTGACATGAGGCTCTCTGTGGTCAGCGGTTGGTCCACCAGGAGGTCCACTCCTGCACAAGTTGGGGGACAGTTGTGAAACATCAGAATAACAGAATCACTGGGGCAAAAAATGTACAATCAGACCATGTGGTCTGCAATGCCAACCCACTGTGGGGAATGAATGACCGAGTGTGTCTTGTGTCAGTTTTACCTGTGATCCCAGGACTAGAGGGGTTGGAGCAGGGCTTGGCCCCCTCAAGCAGCAGTTCAGCCCCTTTAGAAAGGGGGCCATCAATAAACATGTCTCCATCATCTATATCATCACACACACCTCCAATTTGAAGGAAATGAAGTTCTCCACCTTGAGAAGGGGAAAGAAACATAATTAATACATACAAATTCTTTCACTTTTATTTCAACACTAACCTCAGTTCATTTATTTACATTTTACAGTATACAGTTGAAGTAAGTTTACAATGTCAACTCATCTGACTGCAGGTGCTGAACCACAACAATATATGGATACAATGAGTTATATAAACTGATTTGCCATAAAGATATGTTGAGAAAACATCATCATCATTCATCAGTGCAAGTTCAAGGAGAATTCCGGTCGATTCCAACCTGTAGCTCTGTTGTTTGTAAATTAGGAGTACTGTCAGTAGCGAGAAAAACGAAACCAATCGGTGCTGCCTACACCGAGTTATCCTCCTGCTAGAGTTAGCACCCAACAGGCTTAAACAGGGCTTAAACAGGGCAAGTTTTAAACGTGTTTTTAGCCTCTAAACATGCTCGAAATGCCATTACAAGTGCTTAGCCATGTGCAGTTATTCCTTCCAAGGGAACACAGCGAATTTGACTGCAGTAGATGTGACAGAAAGCCATAAAAGTTGTGTTAATCCATACCTCTGTTTATTTCCTGGTTTATGGTGAAGCCCACACTAGTCGAATGCCGATCTCATACAATCCAATATTCCAAAATGTAAGAGGTTCTTTCCATAATAATGCGTATGTATCAACAAGCTGTAACCTGACACTACAGTGGAGCGAGCAGAGCTGCAGTTCAAGAGTTCAACAGCTAGGTAACCTAGCAACGGCAGCAGGGGAGGAGCTCACAGAGCTGACAGACGGAGCTCGGAGTTAGATCAGGACTAATATGAGAAAATGGTTCCAGTTTGTGCCTTTCCACATTGCGGCAACCAAATGAAGAGATATTTGAGCTTGAGCTTTCACCGTCTACCCCTCCGCAACCTGGAGATTTTACAGTTGTGGCTGGTTGCACGTGATGCGGGTACATGATGCTCGTGTGGATAGAAAGCCTGTGCTGTAAGGAATGGGATCTCATCCAGCCTGGTCTGGATGGGTCCCCAGATAACGGACATGGTTTCGCCCATACACAGAGGTTTCCCCATCTGATCTATAAGGATGTTCTGGAAGCGTTTTTTTTGTTTGTCCATAAAGTAAATTGGAAGAAGCGGCCTAAACCGGACGGACCTGACGGCCAGCTGTCTAATGAGTGAGTACAACAGGCTGTCGTGACTCTGTCCTAGCTTAGATACATTTGTTGTAAATACACATTCAAAACAATAATCAAAACACACCTCTTCAGATTAGCTTTCCACATACAATAATCTTACATTTCTCACCTGATAGTTACTGGTTTTATTGTTTTTAATTGCTTCTAAATATGCTTGTTGTATGTGTTGGTTTTATTACTTATCTGTTTTTAATGTGCTATATGTGCTGGTTTTTACTGTAAAGTATCTTTGAGTACGATGAAAAGCCCTCTATAAATGAAATGTATTATTATTTATTATAAGTAAATGCGTCACTTCTTTAGTGAAATAACCAAAGCTCACCCTTCCTCCCCCCCAGCCAATGCAGACTCGTGGCCTACCGGGTGATTCTGGAGTGGGTTCTGAGAGGAGAGCCCCTTGGCCGTGGCACCAGAAGAACATTGCCTACCTGTGTTGTAGCAGTGATCAGACCAGAGTACCCCTCCCCCACTGGAAGTTACACAGGATTCAAAGAGGCAGAGGACATTTTCTGAGTCTAATAATATGATTTCTAGTAATACTTGGTATTGCCATTACTAGGAATAAACAAAGCAACTGCACAGTTCTATTAGGAAAAAGTGTTGTACAAGTAAATTGTAAGAATAAATAAATTGTAAGAATAAGTACATTGTACAGTTCTATAATATATTGCTGCACCTGTCTGTTATCAGTGGTTTTATAATATAACAGTACACATTACATTTGTGCTTTTGTGTCTTTACTTCAACAACAAAAAGGAAATTACAATATCACAATCTAGACACAATCAATGTAAAGTATGTAGAGTGCAGTGTGTGGTTTTATACATAATCATGCTACACACAACTGTGAAATCTCCCGGTTGCGGAGGGGTAGACGGTGAAAGCTCAAGCTCAAATATCTCTTCATTTGGTTGCCGCAATGTAGAAAGGCACAAACTGGAACCATTTTCTCATATTAGTCCTGATCTAACTCCAAGCTCCGTCTGTCAGCTCTGTGAGCTCCTCCCCTGCTGCCGTTGCTAGGTTACCTAGCTGTTGAACTCTTGAACTGCAGCTCTGCTCTCTCCACTGTGGTGTCAGGTTACAGCTTGTTGATACATACGCGTTACTATGTAAAGAACCTCTTACATTTTGGAATATTGGATTGTATGAGATCGGCATTCGACTAGTGTGGGCTTCACCATAAACCAGGAAATAAACAGAGGTATGGATTAACACAACTTTTATGCCTTTCTGTCACATCTACTGCAGTCAAATTCGCTGTGTTCCCTTGGAAGGAATAACTGCACATGGCTAAGCACTTGTAATGGCATTTCGAGCATGTTTAGAGGCTAAAAACACGTTTAAAACTTGCCCTGTTTAAGCCTGTTGGGTGCTAACTCTAGCAGGAGGATAACTCGGTGTAGGCAGCACCGATTGGTTTCGTTTTTCTCGCTACTGACAGTACTCCTAATTTACAAACAACAGAGCTACGGGTTGGAATCGACCGGAATTCTCCTTTAAAGCCAGCCTATGCATCCCAGTAGTCAACAGTGCTGCTGTCTGCAGGGAAACGGGTCCAGGAAGGATGCACTCACCTTTGGTACAGGCACAAAGGCGGTCGGTCCCAGAGCAATAGGTAACTGAGACAAAGGGGTCTGTCTCCTCTGCTGAGCCCTCCTTTATAGGCGGCTCCACCTTGGCCAGGACCTCCAACGTGGACAGGTCCAGTATCATAATGTACCCAGCCTGTGTGGTGACCACTAGGTGGCCCAGGCCAGTCACATCTAACCGCTTGCACTCTTTGTGGCCCCAGGCAGAGGCCGAGGGGCAGGTGACCGTAGCGCTGCTGCTAGTTGTGGCTGCTCCACATGCAGTCCCAGTTCCAGAGGCAGCAGAGCCAGCCGGGCCCGCTCCGAACCCAGAGGAGCCATTTTTGGACCCGGAGGAGTGAGCCTCCTCAGGAGCCTCTTCACTGTCATCCTCCCTGCTATCAAGCACATCTGGAGGAAGCAAAATGAGAGAGGTGATGGCATCAGAGGGGTCCCAGATCTGTTGCACCTTGACAGGTTCCTCGTCCAAGGTGACAATACGTGTGGAGTAGTTGAGCTTGTAGAGTGCAAGATAGCCTCCACTCCCACCACTTGGGGTCTTCTGCTGCTGCTGCTGGTCTCCCGGGGGCAGAATGAGGGGGGTCTGAGGTGGTGACCCCCCTGAGTGGTGGCCTTCCACCCCATTGGCCACTGAGTGGAGAGGGTCTCCTTTGCGCTGGCTGCAGAGGGCAGAGTGCAGGCGGTTGAGATTGTTGAGGGCCTCCACTTGGTTTGTAGCACTCAGAGATTCAGCGCCGCATGGTTGCAGGCCCACCAGAAGGTGCACACCATCCCAGCAGGGCGTGATAGAGTCCACATAAAGATTCTCCTCTTCCAGCTGTTTGGGCAGCCTCAAGCACTGCACCAGTGCTCCAGGTCGAGGCGGGGCGGACGCAGTTGCTGCAGCCAGTGTGCTCCATTTGTCCATGTGACCGTCTAACCCTGCCAGATTAGTTGCTACATCAGCAAACTGCTGAATGTAAGTGATGGGTGGATCCTGAAGAAGAAGCTGCTCGTGTGTGTCAAACTCCATCTCTATAATCTGTGGCACAGTGAAGCCCTCCTCGTGGAGCCCCTTGCTCATTAGGTTGTTCATTTGGGCAAACACCTGCCCTGAGGACTTGTCATCCACCTCTCTGATACTGTACAGCAGCAGCACGGGTATAGTCCTGCGCACAGCCGGCAGAGAAGAGGGGCTTGGTGGATGGGAACCTACTAGGTTAGAGAAGCCCTGCTCCTGGGCTGCAGTCTGGGGGTTGCAGGTCTCTATCTCCATGGGGCCCTGGTCCTGTAGAGGCCCAGGGTGGGAGGGGTCAGGGCCCTGAGTCCTAAGGGGACCATCTGTGGTCCTGCGTGTTGTAGCTGGGGCTGTGGGTGGGGGTCCAGCCATGGGGGTGCTGGATGCTGAGCGGTAGCTGAGCAGGCCTCCGGCCAGCAGGCAGGGGAAGGGAATGTTGTGGTGGTCAGAGACCTTGTCCTTTGCTTTGGCCTGGCTATGGGCCTTGGTTTGGTTTAGTGAAGGGTTGGCACCCAATTCCTCCAGGTCCTTGACCGTGTCCTCCAGCACACTGGCCACCACCTCCCACTGGAGCTTCTCTGGCTGCTGGAGCACACTCAGAGACGTCACCCCCAGGCTGACATCCATGCCCTCCCACTGGGACTGCTGGCCTGGAACAAGAGAGGCAAGAGAACAGGTCGGAGGTCTTTCCTGTCTAGAACCTGACACCAATGATGGTAAATTCTATTTCAATGAGGCCTAACATGAAGAGACGTGTGTTTTTAAATATATCCACGTAGCTTCAGATACGGTCTATCCAAATCCGAACAACAAGGAAATGACAAACAGGGAAAATTCAAGTCTTCATACCTGTAACGGACTCTGATCGGGAATGCTCATCACTGTCTGAATCCTCCAACTGGTCATCACTGGAAAATAATTAATGGTTAAAAACACGACTAACATGATAACTACAAACTGAGAACTGTAACTCATTCATTGACACACACAACAGAGTTTTCCCTCGGTTCGTGGAAGACTTCCACGTATTTGGCAGGGGGTTTAGGGGTCCTTCCTGGAGAAAATGGGACTTTTTTTTATTTAAAAAAAAAAATTTCACATCATCTTGGACCATTATTATTACCACCATATCTGTGTCTAAAACGTTGGAAAAGCTGAAGCAGGTGATAATTAAATAACACAAATAAAAAAGCAAAAACTTGCTAGTTCAACTAGTTAGTTTTGATGCTCACATTGATTTTACATTAATTTCAGCTTAGATGGTGCCCAAAACGGCTAGGGCCTAAGCCTTATAGGGAAATGCCTGCACAACATTCCTACAGAAGAAGTACAGAGTGGCTGGGTCGCAGTTTGTGGCCACTCTCTTTCCAGTCATCCACGCTTTTGTTGTTGATGTTATTGTTTATGAAAAGATACAATATAATTCGCTGACATGTCCATGCTATGGAGAAGTTACTCACTAACTGTTTAAGTACATTCTATCAAATGTCCATGCAAAAACTCCAGTTGCCCGGCAACAACCATAGACTCAGGACAGGAAGTTGTCTTGCGCTGTCTGTGTGTGTGTGTGTGTGTGTGTGTGTGTGTGTGTGTGTGTGTGTGTGTGTGTGTGTGTGTGTGTGTGTGTGTGTTTTTCACCTGTCTCCCTCTAGCTTGGGCAGGTCAGAGCAGGAGGATGACTCCTCGAGCCATGCCAGAGTTGGTCTCCGAGACTCGGTGAGTGTCTGCTGGCTCTGTTCACCACCACACAGAATCAGCTGCCTCAGGATGGCCGGGTCGTACGGATTGATGTCAAACTTCAAGTGCACCTGTTCAACACACAATTGCACACTCTTGAATCTGGGGTCAATATAGCAACATTTACTGTCTGACACCTAGGGCTGTCCCAGGCTGTTTTTCCCTCCGGTCTGTCTATCGATTTCAGCACCTAGGACAGCGCCGCACCTAGGCCTACAAACACTAAGGATTTACAATACTGGGAAAAAAAACGGACATTGCAATATATTTTTTCCTGCGTTATGACTTGACTAGCTGTTTTTGGAAATAATAAAGCATTACTTAAATTACTGGGGTGATTTGGTAGTGGAGTGCATCTGCATAGAAAATAAAAATAGAAGAACGTTTTCTTTCTTTGTTGAACTTTAATGCTTTACAAAGACAAAAGCAAGTAAGTGCTTTGACTACTCTTCTGATGTAATTTTGGAGAGGGAAATTATGTAGTTAAATACACTGGTTGACTCACATGGCACCACTGTATTTATATAATACTCTACTATCAATCCAGGATAAAGTCATTGATATTAATAATGCACGCATGTTGCTTCCCCGAAAATAAAGGGGCTCCATTATGTTGCCCCTTTTTGTCACTCAATCATTTTCAGGTTGTTTGACTGCTGCTTTGTTTGTTTGATAAATTGATCAACATTGATTGTGATTGGTGATTGGCTGTGCATGCAGAGCCTGCATGTGTTCAAAATTTGTTTATTAGAATAAACCCCTTGAGATGTATCATCTCGTTTTCGAGGGGGCCATGTCATGCACTAGCAACAAACTATGAATCCAAGAAGTCTTAAAATCAGTGTGATTTACATCTAACTCAATTAGATTTAGCCTGGCTACTAGCTGGTAGCCAGCTTCTAGTCTGGTAACTCTGCGGTGAAGAATGAGGAGAGGAGACGTCGTGACAACGTTGCATTAATCAGGTGCTTTATTTCATCTTTGCAGCAAACACACACTGACTACTGTAGCTTCACTACCCATGGAAAAGCATGTGCATCACTGTGTCTGCTGCACCTGTCGCTTACAATACTTCTCTACGCACACACGGGAGAGCCTCACTTCCCCTAACAAACCCGTCAGACCACGTCACATACACACGTTGCCCACATGACCACCTGTCTTAAAGGGAAAGGGTCGGCCGGTGACATTAGACGTGGAAAATGAAAACCATGCAAGTTTTCCTTTTTGTATCAAGCAGCAAAAAAAAGTTGTAGTGTATACATCACACGTCCTGTGATGCGACACTGGACATGATGTCAATGCTGAAACAAAATATCTTGCAGTCCTAACACACACATTACAATTATTCTAACATTCAGTATTATAATGAATGTTGATGCATATGTAGGATTACTATTCCTTATTTCATGGGCTAGTCTATATGAATGGGCTATAATGTACACATATACATACATACATATATATATATATATATATATATATATATATATATATATACATATATATATATATATATACATATATATATATATCTATATATATATATATATATATATATATATATATATATATATAGTATATGCATTGCAAAAATAATAATAATAATAATAATAATAATAATAATAATAATAAAAAGAAAATAAGGAAAGGAGGGAAAAGGAAGGAAGCATACTGGTTTGGATGTCGATTATCGCAGTTTTGAAGTATTGGTCAGTCCTACTGACACCAATATCTTTAAAAGTGGAACACAGGACAGGTGATACAGTCTCACGCATTCCGTTAGATTCTCTGACCTTCATCATTTTGGAGACATCCCAGATGCAGATCTTGCCCCTCTTGGTGGCAGCAGCCAGAAACTGCGGGCAGCTGCCGAAGCCATAGCAAGCGATCTTGTCCAAACTATCGAGGCTGTTGGGAAACTGGGCAGGGCTGGTTGCCAGTGTCACTGACAGCGGCACGTTCTGTGTGTGCTCGCCCTTCACAAAGGGACAATTGGGAGAATGTCGCTCATGTTCGGACCTGGGGGCAGTGGAGAAATGTTGGTCATCATTGATATGATATAGTAGCTCAAGCAGAATTAAAGCTGCAAGCAGCGATGAACAGATCCCCGCCCCTCCCAGCATATGGAGGGTACTAGCGGGATGCCGGTTGCTGTTACACTTACATTCCTTCACAATTTAGGGTCACATTCCTGGGAGGATTATGCCAACCAAATATGAGACAAAACCGGTAAACCCCCTGGGAGGATTGCATAAAATACATGACTTCCTTTTGGGCAGCGCTAATTAAAGTAAATATGTCCGAAATGATGAGAGCAATGTGGGTACCAAATTTCGTGAATATCACAGCAACTTTGTCCAAATTATGGCATTCCACGCATTAGGGGGTGCTATGGAGCCCACTAAATACGCATGAACCAAATTGCTATATAGCCAAAATGCAATATCAAATCAAAATTACTAGTTTGAATATGGCTGCAAAGTTTTGTCTTCAAACATGTGTTTGTAAAATGAAAATCAAGACACAAAATGCAAGATGGCTTACTGATATGTCCTAAAGATGAGCACAATGTTCCCACCAAATTTCGTGAACATCAAAGGAACTTTATCCCAACCTTGGTGTGCATTTGGGGGTGCTACGACGCCCACTGGCCACGCCTAGGCCATATCCCTGCAAAGATTTTCACCATGTCTGACATGTGTGCCAATTTTTGTGAGTTTTCGAGCATCCCAAGCCTCTCAAAAACGCAGCAGAAAAATTATCTGTTTAGAAACAATAGGTCCCTGGCACTGACCATTGGGCCCTGGCACTTTGGTGCTTGGGCCCTAATTAGTTATCTCTACTCACCAGGGCTCATCAGTAGGTTCCCAACAGACCAGACACACACTGCAGGTGAAACACATGGCTCTGTCATCCCCTGTTGAGGCAGGCTGTGGAAAGACAGGAGGGAACAGTATAGCTTAAACACTTACACAGCTCCATTCCACATTGTCCGTTTTTATTCTTCCTGAGTTTGCACAGCAGGTGTAAAAACAAGGCAAACCAGCAATGATATTACATTATTGTAAATTATAATTGTCTGGACCAAGATGGCGGAGCGAGTTTCAGTGTCTCACCACATTCTGCATATTAGTAGTTATCTGCCCATTTGGTTCAAGCCTGCTCACTAAGAAGAGTCTTGCATACATATCATAGAGCTGACAAGAACTTTTGAACATTGGATTTCATAACTCGGACGAGACAAGACGTAGGAGGCTACCAACACAGAAAGGCGGCAAAGAGAGGAGGGTTAAGTGCTAAGCTAAAGCTACTTCATCAGCTGATATTACCCAGCATTTCCCCCGCAATGTACGGTGTCTGGCGAAGAAAATAATTGAGCTGTGGCAGCGGATCATCACTACCAATTGAGCTAAGGGGGGCGCTACGTCCTCTGGGAGGACAGAACAGCAGGTGACTCCAGTAAGAGGTGGGAGCATTTCAGGCATTGTTAGCCAGCACATGCTGGCTTTTTGCCTGTGTCATGCGTAGTTGCCTGGCAGATGAAATTATCAACGCCAAAAATGTCTATTGGGAAATATGCCAAATAAATAAATAATGAATTAATAGCATAACAGTATGTAACTATTTTACCTTAACATAATAGCTTCAAAACCAATTTGATGCTACACTGACTGGTGCTGCTGTCATTGCCACTCTGCGCTGCAGACACCTGTTCTTCTTGTAACTTTGGCGAGCCGGTACGATCTCTCAGGAGAAGTTTGTAATGCTTTACGACACTACCACTGATTTGGATAGTGTGGAATATGGATCATATTTGGATCATATTCTGATGTAAGGAAAGGTCTAGCTTAAACTCTGGTCCACTTATGTAAACAAACCTAGGTACACAGACAATGCTATAATCGAGAGTCACTGCTAACTTAGAATAGCTTATAGTTAAGTTTAGACCCTTTATCCACCCAGGGAGTTCTCATCTACGGTTGTGACTAAGGGTTTAAATTAACTTTTATCTCAATACATTATTATATATCAATACTATGGACAACTAGACAATATTTGCTGATATCTGCCACAATAAGATTTTGATTCAATTTAGGGGCCAGCAATCAATATGAAACATTATCATATGGCCATTTAACTCATTTACTATCATATCACAAAAAGCAACTAAAATATGATCTGACAGCTTTATTACCGAGCTCTTCCAGACATTTAAATGAAAAACAAACTTCTTTTAACACATTTTTAATTAAAAATAAACAAAAAGTGGGAATTTCAAAGTAATATCGCATCATAAACATGAGGATATGTATCAATATTTTCACTTGCATCTATTGGATCATTGAAATGATATATTGATCCAGATCAATGTATCTTTACACCCGTGGTTGTGACTGCAACATATACCTACCTACCTTTCAGCAACAAGGCAATTCAAAGTACTTTACATGAAATATTAAAGAGCAATTAAAAATGGTCATGAAAATAAAACAGGCTAAAAAAGATTATACAAAGACTATAGAGAATAAAAGTTACAGTGAGTAAGAAATGAATAATTATTCAATTTAATAGGTTGTAGGGATGGGTTTGGGAGGAGAGAGAGAGGGGTTTTATTTTTATTTTTGTTTAATTTATTTAGAGTGTAACATATTCTAATAAATTAACATCATGTTCTAAGTACATAGGATAAATAGGTTTGACAATATTTTTTACAACTGAAATTAATTGTTTTGTAATTATAGAGGGAAAGTACCAACAAAAAGGTACCGTTGGGTAACGGAACCAAATTTCAGGTATCGGTACCCATATTGGTTCAGTAGTAGCCTAAACAACGCATGTTTAATTTGAAGTTGAATTCATTATGTATGTATGTATGTATGTGTGTATGTGTGTATGTATGTGTGTATGTGTGTGTGTGTATTTCTTTTTTTTGTTCATGACAGCGATGGTACCGTCAGTTAACCTTCTATGTTGCATCTTCAAAAGTGACACTGAATTTGAAACAGCACATTGTAATTTCTGCATCTATTATCAAAGTATTTATTAGTAATACAGTGGAAATTTGTAGAAATGTGAATATTTGGTTAGCATGTTGATTTACGGTGTGTGCCCCTAAATTTTCTGGTTGCGCCCCTAAAATTTTCAGTTGGGGGCCACTGTGCTCCTAGTGAAAAAAGTTAGTCTGGAGCCCTGCATTGAGGCTGTCCAGCACAAGGGATGTCTGAGACCTCTCAGCCCGGCTACAGACTGTTTGTCCTCCTCCCCTCTAATGTGAATGTGCATTAGGGTAAACAGAGATATAAGCTAAGGATATGCCTACAGACTGATGTGCCCCTTAGTTCTCTGAGAACCTACCTGATGGTAAAACCCTGCTTGAGCCATTGGGTCAGGCTGAGCCCACCTGTACCCAGCATGTGGCCACGATGTAAAAGTCTCCCTCCTGTTGGCCTCGCTGTACATCAAAGATCTGTAGAGAACAACACATTTTAGAAACATGTTTACATGTTGTGTCATAGATAGCCCTCAAGAATCCTAACAACCCATGACAAAATGCTATTAAAATGCTACTTGTAAAGGGAACACTAAATGTTGTATTCTGATTGGCATGGCTGGCCCAAGGGAGCCCCTTATTGCTGGTGTCATGGAGAAAAATAATAATAATTAGTGTGCACAAATTAATAAATCTCTCTCTTAAATGATTACACACAACTACCTTAACTGTTCTCTTTGGTGACTTAAAGTGTTCACACTGGGGGTAGGCAATGTGGGTGAGGTGGCCCTAAAACAATATATATTTGGGATATTCTTGATTAATATAACAGAAAACTGAACAATATTTTATTATTAATTTTAACATACAATTGAAAAAAAGTAAGTGTTATTGTTTTATATGTCAGCATAAACGGCAACAGTTTACCTTCAAATATAGAAGTAAAAACTGAAAAAAAAAAGTTAAAATGTAAACAGTACAACAAAGTGCACATCTAAACAGTTGCCAGATGAACAGGCAACTGCGTCAACAAGTCGGAATATTGCCATTATCACAATGAGAATCTTTTCATTTCATATCTTTATACTACGGAGCCCCCCCACTTTCTGGTGCACACGAGAATCCAATCTGAGTAGCAGTCAGAACGGCTGCCGAGGAGGTATTCATCTTCCTGAAAATGCAACAGAATGTACCTGATGGTGTCATCAACAAACTTAAAGATGATAAGGCAATTGTTAACCGATTTCATGCTGTGAATGTGAAATATTAAAGTGATGGTTTGGAGTAATTTCACCCTAGGGTCCTTTGCACCATGACCTCGAGCCAAACAACCCCCCAGAAGCTTTTTTCACCTGGATCGAACATTGGGCGAGTTAGCGTTATCAGCTGGTTAGCTTAGTGCAGACACTAACGGATCCAGGTTTGTATCTCGTAAATGACCCCACTAATAATGCCTGAATGATACCAAACTAGTCTACAAATTACAACACCGAAAAGAGATACAACAAAAATATTTATTAATTTAATGATTAAATAAGGTAGTGTCTCCAAACTTACCTCAATTATAACCTGTCTCCTGCTAGTTGTACTACAGCACTTACTTTTAAAAAATAAGTTCAATTAATAAATATTTTTGTTTTTGTATCTCTTTTCTCTTACTGCCTGGTAGCAGTAGCAGCAGAGAGCAGAAGCCAGCAGGTAAGTGTTATTTAAACAAACTCCTGGTGTAGTTACAAACTTTCCAATCCATCTTTTTATGAGTACAGAAACTATTTGTACTACTGTAGAAGTTTGGTATCATTCCGGGCAGTATTAGTGGTGTAATTTACCCCACTAAGCTAACCAGCTGATAACGCTAACTCCACCAACGTTATAAGGGAAAAAAGCTTATGGGGGGTTGTTTGGCTCGAGGTCAAGGTGCAAAGCAGCCTAGGGTGAAATTACTCCCAACCATCACTTTAGCAGTATTTTGACAGCATTTGCTAGCCTTAGATTGGTTTCTCTTTAGCACAAGATCATTTTGCGTGCTCACAAAAAAGTATCCCGCGCACACCAGAAAGTTTGTCGTGCGCACTAGAAAGAAAAAAAAAATCCCAAAGTCCCTTTAGGTGCTCCGTATGATATTAAAAAGTATAGGGGTATTATTATTATGATATGACACGGTGACATGGTGCAACACCACCATGTCACCGAGTCATCTCTTCCAACGTGCTCATCGACTTCAGGAAAACCAATGACGGTATGAAGACAGAAGAGTGGCAAGAGGCAACAAAAAAAGGTGGTCTAAAATACTGAAAAACCAACCAACTCCACTGCTGGTGCACAACTTATTGCCTACACCATGGTTTCACAGCTAAATATAACATGTTCATAGTACAGTGATGCTTAGAAATGCTGCATTTAGAACCATTATCTCCCTGAAGAGGATCTTGTGATGTTTAACTGTTCCGTTGTTCGATTCTTCAGTAACCAAAGCATTATTTGTTCCCCTGCTTGCTCACCTATCTACAGAGCGCCCAGGGCCCACCCCGAGCTCAGGCCTGGCGCTTGACAAAAGGTAGGAGAGCCTGTCCATGATGGATGAGGCCACAGACAAGGCAGCTACGTTCTGGTTTATCTTCTTCAGCTCATTGACGATAGCGCTGGCCACCAACCTCAGCACGTGGTGGGGAAGATGGAAGGTCACTGTCGCCCACTGAAAGAACCAAGGAGTTAAACATAAAGAAAGTAATAGAATTAGTAGATCAGAAAGACATAGAAGCATAAATCAAATTGTCAATGTTCTAAAGCAGACACTGGTATGAGTTCATTCCAGTTAGTGTTACCATTCAGTGTTTCCCATACATAGGTTCTACTTGGGCACACCGCCCAGGTAGATTGAGACCTGCCCAGCTAGATCAAATTTAAATTACTATTACTTATTACTACTATTTTTTCTTTTTTTATTCTTTTTTTTTTTTTTTTTTAAATCAGAAGAAATGTATTACACTGAAGAAAAGGAAGTTTGGCAAATCATTGCTCCTAGATTGCCAAGATGATGCACGCTCCATTCCAGTTGGTGACCTGATGCCAAGCGGCAAAAAAAACAACAACCACAGGCCAAAACTAAAGAAGAAGAGGAGGAAGCATAATGACTCATAGTGTCATGGAAACACCTGCTGCAGGCTCTGTCACCATGGTAACAGACAATAACCACCCTGACGACGGTGGTGATGAAGCTAACGTTACACACATTTGGCCATAAAGTTCATAATCTTTTACAAAAAAACTTTTACTCTTCTAATACTTAAGTACATTTAATATCAGAAAATTGCTATGGATACTTACGTACTGTAAATATCAGATACTTTAAGACTTGTACTCAAGTAATATACTAAAAGGAGACTTTAAGTTCTACCAAAGTCATTTTCTGGTAACATACTTGTACTTTTACTCAAGTATTGCTTTCGAGTACTCGAAGACTGCTGATAACCCGTAGAAATGCTGCGGCCACGCTGCTGTGAAAGCTCCCCGAACACCATTTATCAGTCTGGTTGTTACCCCTCTCCGTGGCAGTCTCCTCCGCTCCATTCCTTTATATCGGAGCTAACCGGAGCTAACCGAGACTTCAGGTCCCGTTCTCCGTGTTTTCATTACCCGATTTATGGACTCGAGCCCAAATAAACACTGACTTTTTATTACATTGGCTGAAAAGGTTTGAAACTACAATTCAGAGTTGTTTGACTGACTGAAATCTGATCAGATGAGATCTTAATGAGTACAACACAGACATGTATAGTACAAAACAGTTGTTTAGGATCCCCAAAACAAGGATTAAAAACACTTCATAAAAACTATGAACAAACTAAAAAAAATGAACAAGAATTAACTTTAGATAGCCCTAGTCTTACATGACTTAACAGGCGTTAGGAGGAGACGGTGTTGAGATTTATAACATGTAACTTATGGCTGTATGGATCATAGTATAGTATTAAGGGTTAAGTTGTGGATACATTTCAAATTTGGGCTCCGGGTAACCAGGTATTTTATCTGCTGAACCATAACATTTGACAAACCAACCAGATTTAGTTGATATAGCACATCATGCCTACACTTCATCTGTATCATCTTGTAGTCTGATTTGTTTAGTATGTAAATAGTTCTTTATTTCTAAATTCTGTTAATCCTTTTCAATAAATAGTTCATACATCTTCATTTGACTAGTTTATTACTAAACCCAGCCACCCAACCAAGTAAACTCTCAACTTGTGAGAAATACTGCTATTACACAGTAATGCAGCTGCAAGAAGGAACACGTTCCTTTGTTCACATTCAAGCAAGCGCTCACACACCTGCATTTTTGGATTGATAGAAAATCAAGAGATTTCAGGTTTAATATTAGGCTACCACTCAACAGCTTAGTTTTGGGTGTGGAAGATTGTGGTTAGTTGGGACATAAAACTAAAAAGGACAGAAAAGGATGCATTTAGTTGCATTTAGTAATAGCATTTTAGGGGTGTACCACAAGCAAAATTCATAATTCAAAATATAACAGTTTTGGAGTCACAGTTATGTCTAGTACAGTGGGATACACACAAAAAAAGTTATATCTTTTGGTTAATGTTTTGACAAAAGACGAGGCTACACCGTAATAATGGGTCATATTAGTTCCATAAATATTAAGTAACAATTTTGAAAACAAAAGCCTTAACGTCTTTACTTAACAGTGAAGTCACATACTGGGGGTTTTCTTCAACAACTAAAGCAATACACTTTGCATTTGCCTTTAACTCAATCCAGCCAGATATCATGCTTAGGAAATTAGTTCAGTTAAATGTAAATCCCTTTTTAAATCAGGTGGTATCACTCCATTTTGTCAAACAGGCCACAGCAGGTGAAGTTCAACTCCTCCATGTCTGATCCAGCAGTGTGCAGCACTGGTGCCCCCCAAGGGTGTGTCAGTTCACCTCTTCTGTTTACATTGTACACCAATGACTGCATCAGCTCTGAGCCAAATCAATATATAGTTCAATTTTCAGATGACACTGTCCTTCTCAGTTTGCTTACTAAAGAAAGCAATATAAGTATCCACCAAGTTGCTGTGGACAAGTTTGTCAACTGGTGCGACTCACATCAACTTCATATTAACACAAGCAAAACTGTGGAAATACTGGTAGACCCAAGATCAGCTGGAGATCAGAGCCCGGTGGCCATCCATGGTTATGACATCAAGGTGTCCTCCTTTAAATATCTAGGAGTTCATATTGATAATGACCTAAGTTGGCGCACACATGTAACAAATGTCTGTGCCAGAACTCATCAGCGTCTTTATTTTTTGCGCAGACTTAAGAGTGTTTGGGGCCTGTAAAAATATCATGTTAATCTTCTATAAAGCAACAATAGAGTCAATTCTTCAGTATGGTATAACCAGCTGGTTTGGAAATTTGACAGTTAAATCTAAAACTCAGATTTTTAATTTGGGAACACCTGCTCCCCTTAACCCGCAGGAGCTTTTTAATTATGCAACAATCAGGCAGGCTAAGATTATCCTATCTGATAACTCTCATGTGTTGTTCTCGGAGTTTGAGCTATTGAACTCAGGAAAGAGGTACAGGGTTCCTCTCTGCAAATGTAATAGGTATAAGCACTCATTTGTTCCTCTCGCAGTTAAGCTCATAAATGAGCAGTGATGAACATATGACCATGAATTTTATTAATGTTAAATTTGTGACTGAATGTATGTATGGATATGAATGAAAGAATCACTGCATTTTTTTACAATGGATTGTAAGGATATTTATATTTATAAATGGATAAATTAATGGGTTTTTTTGTTTTTTCTCTAGCAGCCTTTAGAAAATGGTAATTTGTAATTTGCACAGCTGTTTGAGTAGCATATATGTTTCATGTACTTTTGTTTTTCTAACTTTTTTTAACCCTGTGTTTGATGTGTGTCTCTGTTGTTACTCTTCAGCAACTCGTCAGCAATTTCTCCCTGTGTCCAAAATGAATTTCTCCTTAGGGAGACTAATAAAGACTTTGACTTTGAAACTACTGTCCCCCTCGACAAACTTTTTAAAAGTAAACTTTCCATTCAGAATCTTATTGGCATCCATTTCGGCGTCTCGCACTCGCCATCCACTCAAAACGTAACATTAGCCTACTACTCTCTGGCTGGCTCCAAGCCCAAACTAGTGTGTGTGGCGTGCATGTTGTTGTGTTTCCAGTCTAGCTAGATCCGGTGTGGTGTTGTAGTTTTTCTAACGTTACTAGTTGTTGCAACAGCATGTGAAAAAAACTACAAAGTCTGCTATGCCAAAAAGAACGTTAATCTTGCTATAAAAAAATTGACGCCGTTAAAATGGGTTTGTGTTAACGCCGTTAATAACGCGTTTAACTGACAGCACTAGAAATAACAATGTTTTACATTACAATTATTGCAACAATCCAAAATAATGACAAATACTGTCTAGAATATTCTCCAGAATAACCTCAAAGGTACTGTATGCTATAAAAATATGCTGAAAGGAGAATATGGCAACAACAGATGGGCACATTGACCTGATTGGAACATTACTTGGTAATACTAACAAAATGTAGTGTCCCACTTTACACTTGGAAAAGTTAACTAAACAGCAGCTCAACACTAAACAATGGAGCTTGTGCATTCAGTGTTTCCCATACATAGATTCTACTTGGGCCCAGGTATATTGATAACTTAACTTTGAATAGCCTTAGTGTAATATGATTTAACGGGAGTTGCACACAGGGTTGAATTTATAATAACATGTAACTTTCTGTATGGATCATAGTATAGGTTTAAGGTTAAGTTGTTAATGCAACATTTCAGCTCTGGGTAACCTTTATCGGGTATTTTATCTGCTGAACCATAAAATGTATTTGACAAACCAACCAGATTTAGTTGACAAAGCACAGCTACATCTGATTTGTTTAATATGTAAACAGGTATTTATCTCTAAATTATCTTGTTATGTATTCACTGTTTTCAATAAATAGTTCATAAACCTTTGACTAGTTTATTACTGAACCCAGCCACGATGCCGCGCAGTCTCATCCTGCACCCCCCCACCACCACAAGTAAACTCTCAACCTGTGGGAAACACTGCTATTACAGCAACAGACACATTGTACAGGTACATTGGTCAGCTAAATTACATTATTACATTACATGTCATTTAGCTGACACTTTTATCCAAAGCGACTTACAATTACTACATATGTCAGAGGTCACACACCTCTGGAGCAACTAGGGGTTAAGTGTCTTCCTCAGGGACACATTAGTTGATGTATCACAGTGGGAATCAAACCCAGATCTCCCACACCACAGGCATGTGTCATATCCACTGCGCCATCACCACCCCAGCTAAATCTAACAATGTAATGTAACAATGTCATTGAGTTTAAGCTCACATGTGGGAAAATTAAGTGGGATCAAAACAGGGCGATACATCAAGTAAATTCAAACCAAGTGTGAGAGAAAGTGATGGCTCGGTGGGATGCTCCAACAGGAGCGTCCTAGCCGCTGCACTATCAGTGGTCAGTGTGCTGACTTTATGTTTAATGTCCCACTGTCTGCCTACTTGTCTCGGCACAAGTGTCGGAGAAATGCCTCTCCTCTATCTTCATAACATTCAAAGCATGAGACTGAAGTTCCTACTGTGGGTCAAAATAATGTGCTGTGACCCCGAGCTAACTGTGATGACTGACAGCAACCTCTGGTGAGTGCAGCGCAGAGCTGCATCTCTTCCTAATTTCCCAAACTACAGATAGCCTGAGCGACAAAGTCACAGAACGTGTATGCGTCAAAGATCACATCCGATACGGGGATGACGTTGTCTCGACGACCTACAACAGCTGGTTCTATGGTCCGTTGGGGTCATTAAAAAGTCGCTAAGATGACGTCCTGGAAATGAGGTCAACATCATTCCTCACTCAGATTATTATTCTAAGTGTCTGACAACATTCCCACCAGACATTTAAATAAACAATAATTTTATCATCAAAAAAACACTTCATTCAAAGTGGACAGAAACTAAATCAAACTATCAAAAGCCGTCTTGGTTCATCTTTCCACTGTTCCAACAATCACCACTCTGGTTTGGTTGAAATAAACCCTTAATTCACCCATTTACATGTGGAGATATGCTGGCTCTATACCAGTGTTGGGTCTAACGCATTACAAAGTTGCAAAATAACGCGTTACAGTAACGCAACTACTTTTTCAGGTAAAAAGTAGTGTAACGCGCTACTACTGAAAAGTTGGTAACGAAACGTAGTTCCTTTTTCAATTCGGCGCAACGTTACTTTTCCCAGGGACAGATTTGACAGCGACACTGCCTTCTCAGCTGCACGCTCACAAGCTCCACACGGGACGTGACAGAGGCTGGTAGTAGACTAATCATGGCAAGCGAGAAGCAGCCAAAGCTAACTTTTGAGAGCGTTTTAAGCTTCGTGGCTTTTTGCTAGACCTGCTGATGTGCATTCAACCCGCGCTGGACTGGCAGAATCCAGTCTGCAGTGGAGTTCAGACTAGGGCTGAACAATTAATTGCATTTGCGATAATATCGCGATATGTAAAGACGCGATTTCCTAATCACAAAGGCTGCAATTTGGTCACGTGACTCGCAAGAGCAAATCAGTCTGCACCCGCAGAGAAAGCATCAACTTAGCACGCTAACGCTACGCTGTACCTTGAGCAGATTTCTGTCATTCAAACAACTCTGAGTTGTAGTTTAAATCTTTTACAGCCATTTTAATAAAACGAAGGGTTTTATTCAGGCTCGAGTCCATACATGCAGTTAATGGATAGAGGCACGCAGAACTGAAGGCTCGGTTAGCAACCATTAGCTCTGATTAGCGGTTAGCTCCAGTTAGCTAGCTCCGTTATAAAGATGTGGTGTGGAGGAGACTGCCACGGGGAGGGGTAACAACCAGACTCTGATAAATGACGTTCAGGGAGCTTTCACAGCAGCGTGACTGCGTTGTTTCAACGGTTTTATAAGTACAGTTAATCCCACGGCAAGACCAGCAGCAGCATGCTACTGCTAACGTAACAATAGCCTCTCTGTCTCTGAGTGCAATGTTGACGCTGTCAGGCACGCGGCACGCAACTTCATGAGGGGAGGGAGGGGCTGGAGGCAGCTCCTCTGTGTGCGCTGTAAAAAATATACACCATTGTATATACTGTATATACTATATTTTTACTTATTTAACTGTCTAGTAGAGTTCAAAGACAGTGTTTAAAAAGTGCAATCCACATGTTTACATATGTTACAGTAAATGATAATTAAATGTAAATACTACTAAGTGTGGTAAAGCCACATATTTGTTTTTATATTTCTGCAATCTGCACTTTAGTTTGTGTGATTAGTTTCTGACTTTCATATGAATGTTTCCACCAGGCGGTCAGTGCTCAGTATACTACTGGGACTGAAGTAGTTAAATAAAAGATGTCATTCATATAAATTCATGCATCACCTAATTTCATCATCACATCCAGGCCTGGCCTCCAGGAAAGAACAGTTTGTTTAATCTATCTAATCTTGTGTTGTTCATACTTTACAATGATTTATTGCTTGTCTTTGTTGAATAATACAGAAGACAAAGAGCTTAAAAAATAATCGCATATTGAATCGCAATCGCAATATTTTTGAAAAGAATCGCAATTATATTATTTTCAAAAATCGTTCAGCCCTATTTCAGACACTTCACTGATAAACCAGAGATTGGCTTTATGGTCAAAGATAGTTTTTGTATAACTTCAGTCTCCGCCAGAGACCCCTGCTTTTAAAAGTAACGTAAAAGTAACGAGTAAAGTAAAAAGTTACTTTCCATAGGGGGTAACTAAGTAAAGTAACAGATTACTTTTTTAAGAAGTAACGAGTAAACACTACTTTTTAAAAGTAACTTCCCCAACACTGCTCTATACACGCTAAAAGTAGTGATTATTTCCATGGAGTCTGGTGGGTTTGGTGATGGTGATTTTGGGGCCGTTTCAAGTTAAACTAAAAGGATCTTACTCTTTAACTCAGGGGTTCTCAACCTTTTGCAAGCTGGGCCCCCCCAAAGCTGGTTCATTGCAGTTGGGCCCCCCTTTCCTGGCGCCACCCCCACTACACCACCTTGCATAAATAGATAGATAGATAGCCCTAGGCTAGGCTATTATTTTTAGGCCCACACTATTATTATTATTGTTATTATTGTCATCAGTAGCGGTAGGTATTGTTATAATTGGCAGTAGCACCAGACTTCTAATGTGAGCTTGCAGGCATTATTATTATTATTATTATTATTATTATTATTATTATGAGTAGTAGTAGGCCTATTATCATTACTAGGCTATTGCTATAATTGGGAATTGGCACCAGACCTCTGATATGAATTCATGCTTTATTACTGTTATTATTACTAGGCCTAACAGTAGGCATATCATCTGCATTTTCTACAGAAGCTTGCAGGTAGGTGATGTTAATGTGAGACCTGAGCCAGGTATGCTTCAGTGTACCTTCAAAGCTTTTTTGCAGCTGGTGGTGCGTTGGTTGCCTTGTTGGTCCTCACTAGAAATCTCTCTATTTTGTTTGGTTTTGAAATAATTTGGATGTGGATTAGTTGTGTTTTCAATAAGTTGAGGCTATGATGTAACGATGTGTGCGTGTGTGCAGCCTGGACGCGGAGTGGTGTGTGTCTCCTCTCTGCAGGCTGGGACTGCTGCGCGAGGCTACTGAGAGACTGACCGGCTGTGAGGGCTTTTGGACGGGGGAGGGGCTCACGGCAGCACCCGCTGCTCGTTGAGCACATAACTGCAGAGTGATACGTGTTTTCGAGTCTCCAAACACCACAAAAGTCTCCAATAACACCAGTAAAAGTCGCTAGATTTGTCGCTAGTCGCTTTTAACAAAAAAAGTCGCCAGGAGGATGACTTGTTTTACAGTTGTGCAGAGGCTCCACACAGAGCTTTCTCCGTAGCCTACGTAAGTGGCCTGATGTTTATAGTTGTGCACTGGTGTGTGCGTGAGCCGGCATGTGTGTGTGTGGGGAATGTGTGGTAGAGGGAGAAGTGAGAGAGTGACGGCGTTTAGCTTTAGAGCGAGTACAGACTCTAGAGTCATAGTGAGAGAAACTAAGTGTCTCCTCTGTTCTTTCTGACCACGGTGGGAAATCTGGAGCAGGAGAAGTTAATTATCTCCTTGAGTTCATGTTGTTTATGGAGAAGGAGAACCAGGAAATGAGTCGGGGAGGAAATGCAACGCTATCCAGCCACGACCGAGCGACGTGTAGTTACATTACGTGATTTTTTTTTTTTTTTTTCTCCTCCCATCCTGTAGCCTACTCGCGCCCCCCAGGAGAGTGTCCACGCCCCCCGAGGGGGGCGGGCCCCACCGGTTGAGAACCACTGCTTTAACTAAAAGGTCTATCTCTGTAGGGATCCATCCCATAATGTTGTCAGACACTTAGAATAATAATCTGAGTCTGTCAGCAGCAACAACAGAACTTTTAGTGGACGCTGACTGCTGCTGAACATTAGTCCTGTAGGGTTACATTACAGCTTGGTTCACTGCTGCTGGTTACAGTGTTCTCACTCTATACTGGACCAAAGATTTTAAATATTTCACATTAGTCATTTAGACACCAATGCATGGGTAAATAGGGTCCAGATAGAAAAATACTAAAATTTTATTTTTATTTTATATTTATGTAAATTAGCACTTAATGAATTAGATAACGCCTCATTTGCATAATTAAACCGACAAACAATACAAAGAAATATTTTCTTAATGTAAATTATCAACTGGGGAAGTTGGTGATATCTGTTAGTTATAGTTCAATATGTCCCCTATTCATTTGTAGTGTCTCCCTTTAACAAAGGCTGCAATGGGAAATTGGCTTCCCGGTTTCAGTATTTTTCGATACATTCCACCACTTGGATCTCTTAGGGCTTTTTATATGTTATAGAGGAGACTTTTATGAGACTAAATCAGTTGAAAGAGTTTCTGCAATTTGTGTGAGGTCATGTTGCATAATGCCTGTAGTAAAATGCTGTTAGAGAAGTAACTGCACTGAGGGAGAAAAAAAACCAAAGACATAGGAACAAGTATAATGAATTACTCTGAATGACCGTAGTGGGGAAGCTCTTTTACTTTTACTTGACTGGCTCCTCTCATGTAACATCCCAAACAATTGAATATAGTGAAACATTGGTCGTGACGTTCAGGTGTCACTAACAGCCAAATCCTTAATATGTTGATATGAGCACAAACAGTGAGCCTTGATTAATACAGGATGCAACAATAAAACAAAATCATTTTTAGGCTGTCAGACTAACCTTAGCCACTTTGTGATTGGCTGCCGTCTCGTGTGAGGTATTCTTCAGGCCTTCTTTGAGCTGGGTGATGAAGAGTTCATAGCCCTCTGTGTTAGACACATCAATCTTTTCCTGACAGGCTGACAGCATCTGCTGGGCCTGAAAAGACACACAAACATATATATTAGTTCTAACTGCCTGAGTCAGGCATTGGAGGTTTCATGGGTTGTGAAGCCAATTGATCCATGATAATGTAGTTACAGTCAGAATCACAAACACACACACACACACAATGCAGTGTAACCATCTGCCCTTGATGGATGATTTCTAAGTAATTGATAGGGGACAACATTCAAAGCCTTCGTTCTACGCAAAAATATTTTGTAAGGGTTTGTAAGTGTCGGCTGAATTGTTAGCCATGGAAAGAGTTAACATTGTTAATGTTAATTGAATGTTTATTACTGCAATGAGATGAGAAGAGGTTAAGTGAAAGTGCTTAAATCAGGTGAAGTGTTAGTCTCTCATATTCATTACGACATGAACAGCAGTTGAGTTGTCAGCTGAAGAGTACCAGATGAAAGCAGGCAGGGTGCAACATTTACTTTTTTGTCCAGCAGCTAAATGGCTAGTGGATGTTTAAATGTTGGCAGGTGAGTGAAGCAGATCTACCTGCCACTTGCATGTTTTACCAGCATTTGGCTGGTGGATGGTGCTTATTTCGTAGTCTGAAAGCATGTGTGTTGCCCAGTGTTTCCTCCAGCAGCAGCAATGAAGTGCAATGAATTTGCGCCACCGGAAGATATTTAGCATGTCCGCTGACATGATAAGGGCTTTAGACACATATGTGTACACAGTTGTAGTAGATGTCGAATTACATTTAATAAAATGTTTCAAAATACTGGTATACACGTGTATTGAACATATAATACAATACAAATAACGTTGAAACAAATCAAATCATGTCAAATTAAAATTATGCAAAATGCACAATGTCGATAAACAAGAAGCCTTATGGCATAAGTCCCATCCTGCTTGGCAGCCTTTTATCCTTGATGTCCCTAATGGTTGTTCATTGCTGATGTAGCAAACACTATTAGCTGTTGCCACATTACAAACACGTTGAGTTTAGTTAATCATAAAACAGCCTAGTAAAAACCCACAACATCTAGGCATACGCCTAACGTTACATTCAATAATAAACCGTGAATTTGATGCAATATTTGCAACTGACGTTTCTACCCCGGGACCACCCCCATACGCTCAAAAGCGGGGAAATTTGACAGCGAATTGATGTAATGTAATGACGAACTCAGCACTTTTGGTGTGCGTTTCCACAGTGTGAAATTCTATATTTTCGGATAATAGTTTAATGGTCCTTTCCATAAAGACAAAGATGGTACCCTCTTTGATAAAGAGAGTGGCCTACCTTTGAGCTGCTCCATGGCGTCTCTACGTCTCGCTGAACTTCATTGTACTAGGCAGGTTGCCACCAACTGCGCTTTCAAACGACTAATAACCAATACCAGCAACAAAAGCAGTTGAACTGTTATTTTTAAAGTAAGTAATCAAAGCACTTGAGATGTCGGTTGAAGTGGACGCCCTGAAGATACAGTTGATGTTTAGTTGTATGTCACTAGAAGTGTAAGAGCTGAAAGTAGTAGTAGCAACGGTCCGTTGAAGAGGAAAAACATCAGTTTGAGTGTCAGTGTGCAATTTCTTTTCACCATGACCAATTTTGACAAAAATTAAGCTGCATTGTGTGCTTTGCACCATTATTGTTTTAATGCTGGGCTGCACACTTTCCCTAACTTTTATATTACTCAGCAGTTCTTAGAGTGGGTGAGTGTGAGGATTGCTGGTGTGATTCTAATCTAATCTGAGGGAGCAGTTACACAAAGGTTTTTACCTGCTCAACTGCCATTTTAACCAGCCTTTCATATACGCAGAATTAACAGTGTATTCCAACCTAGGGCTTTTATTCTGATTGGCTTAGTGTAAACACATTCATCCAGGCCAAACACAACAACTGGTGTCAAATATCAGGCGACAACAGCCATCTCTGTGAGGGGCTTCCTGGTGTGTAGGCTCTTACCTCTGTGACCGGCAGCTCCAGCTGAACCAGGTCCTCCGGCTTGGCCACTGGAGGCTGAAGAGCTGTGTCCAGGAGCAGGATGCCGTTCAGGTCCTTCCTGCATCCCACTGCATAGTCGTCCACAAAAAGGACCTTGTCCACTGCAGGAAAGTACTGACACCTGACACGACCGCCAGGTTTAGCTGCGACAGGAACAGAGGACAGCAGAGTTAGGAGTTTGAAGGAGAAAGGCTAGAAGGAAGGTCCACACTTTTCTACCTGAAAACCACTACATCAGGGTTTTTCCTGCATGGAGGAATGTTTGGTGCCCCCCAAAGAGGTTTTAGCCAGCTCCAAAGGAAAATCACCAGCGCCAAAACAATGAGAATTGAGGGAACAAATAGCAATTCAAATCCTCTCTGAATGTGTTTAATAGTAATTTACCAAACAACTGTTGAACAAGCAGAACATAAACTTAACTAGGAGCGCTGATCTCAGTTTTACCGTCCAGAGGCAGGCTGTACTGGACTCTCCCGCTGATTTCAGCCGTGATATTTTAATATTTTTTAAGCAGTTTTGTTTATTGGGGTTTCATTTCCTCAAGCATAATAGACATTTTTGTTTATCAAATTGTCAGAAATAACAGGCAAATTCATAGATTTCTGTCAAATAAGGTAACACAGACTCATCGCCGTTTCTTATCGTTTTATATTTAGTATATGTAAAGCACTTTGTAATCAATAAGCAGACTAACTTTTACTAGTAGCACTGTAACCCCTAACTGAAAGTTTTAGGGGCACAAATTTAAGGACGCACACCTGCAACGCAATTTTTCACATTTCCCCATTTTAACTGTATTACTGATAAATGCTTCAATAATAAATAGCCTACAGATACTACAATGTGCTGTTTTATTTTAGTTCAGTCACATTTTAATTGAATGGGGCTTAACAAATGCACATTCAGAAATGTAAACAAAGTACTATTACGGTCATTACAGTGCAAAAACCAAAACTAAATGTGTCCACAGCAGCAGTTTCGGACAGCAGGGATTGCTACCACTTCCCAGCATTGGACGCTTATTTTACGAAAATGGTTCACCGAAATGTGTTTCTGAAAACATTTTGTGAGAGAAAAAAGCTGCACTTGCTGAATCAGTCTGAATCGCTTTCTTTTTACTTTCAGTACGTACTGTGGCTGACCTTACAAAGTATGTACTGTTGCATGCTGCATGCATACAATTGGGACACACTACTTCTTAATAACATTGTGCCTTGAACTTTGACACTCTTGCTCAAATATGCTGCGCAAAGGATTGTGGGTCAGAATAGCCAGAAAAGTATTCTGGCTTGCATACTGCAAAATCTGACAGGATGCATCCTGGTATTTTTGGCACACTGCATTTCACATACTATGTATTGGGAGTTGGGACATACTAAATCTTTTTCTGGCAAACTAAATAGTAAGATAGTAAGGGGATAAGAACGCAGGGACAGTGGTTTGTCAGGTTTATCAGCCACCCAGATGAGACCGTTCTGGAGGAAAGTGAGGGTCAGTCTGAGACTCAAAGCAGAGAAGGGTGAGAGCGATTATACAAGTTACTGAAATATTGAGGAATGGGCAAACAAGTAAAAAATAACTTATTTCTGTGTTTTTTTTCTTTTCATATTTAACAGTCAGGACAGGAAGCACAGAAAGCTATAGGTGGCCCATGAACACGTCTGATGGGATGCTGTGTGTACTCTGCAGAAAACAGTCCCTCACACCATGCTCATTTTGTAAAGCAGCCACTCTAAAAGGTGAGTGCACAAACTGTACACCTTGCATGCCACGCACGTTTTCCAGCCTATATTCAGGAAAACCCTGCTACAGGTACTAATAAACAGTTGTTTTGCTTTACCTTGTTTAAAAAATATGTGTTTGCCTACTGATAAAAGTCAGAGTGAAAGCTCTTCTAGAAATACTGACATCCATCAGGAAATCAGCACAATTTAAGATGTTAAACTAATGGTAACAATAGACCACTGTGTATAGGACAGCCAAATCAAGTGTGTTCATGTTTCTCTTTCACTTAAAAAGAAAAAAGGCACTTGACATATGCTATGCCGTGTAAACAAAGCAGAGGACAGTGATCAGCGGTGCAGTTACCAGGGGAGTATGAAGCCCAGCTTGAGGAAACCAATATGCAAGTCTTTGGAAACGTTGTATGCAATGTCCTGTATACATTGCTACTGGAATTGCGTGCAGACACGCAAGTCCAACAAGAAAAGTGTTGGCTGGTTATTTTACCGAATTAGCCAAGTTAGCCCAGTAAACAAATACGGCTCCATCACACCAACTCTACAGCATCAAGTCAGTTTACTTTCAGCATCACATTAATGCTTCCAAATGACTGACATTAACGTTGTACACGACAGGCTGTAGCTAAAGTTAGGCAGCTAACGTTAGAGTGCCGCTGGCTAGCTTAGTGGCTGTCACAGTAATTCCCATTAATGTAACACTGCAGTACATTTAACCAGGTAATATTAGGCGTGCTAAATTAGGTGCCTAAGATATAAATTCAAATTCTAACGAAATATCGTGATGACCACTAGAATGACAGAAACTGACAGGAAAGGTTTCCCGGCTAACTAGCGCTGTGCTAAGTTAACCAGCTATCTATTAGCTTACATGGTAGATTTGGCATGTTGCAACTGGGGTAAACAGTAGCAAACACCGGCGTTCAAGAAGCACTACCGTTAACTTTAGTTTACATTTCAGATTAACGTCTGAAGACGGTGCACAGGCACAATCACAACAGGCTGAACGAATCCAGTTATCCAATAATCAAACTAACGTTAGGCCCAAAGACAACTGCCAGGAACAGCTAACGTTGACGGTAGCTAGCTGAGGTTACAGTGTCGTGTTTAGTGTCTGTTGACAATCAGTGGTTGGTGTCAGGGCTTGACGGAGGGTTCCGGTGCTTACCGTGCAACGCTGAAGCCTGGAGAATGGCCCCCGAAGTGCCGTCAATTACTTTGATACTGCCGCGGCTGGTAACGGCCAGGATAGCGTTGAGGGCCGGGTGGTAGGAAAGGCTTCGCAGGCCCTCCTCGTCGCAACGCAGGCAACCGTCTCTCAGTACAATCCAGTCTGAAGAGGTGGACGAGCCGGAGCCCGGCGAGGCCGCGGCCGCCATCTTTACTTATTTTTCCCTTCCCTTCTGGGGTTGGTAAGGATCAGATGATACACGTAACACTGCTAATTCTATAAGACTAACTCAGAACTATCATTCCTCTGCCACCGCTGACTCCTTCTGCGGCTTCTTCTCCTCCGCCCGTTACCGCAGCAGTGGCTATTCACCATCAGCGCTGAGGAACTCCAGGCTGGGCTTTCTGTCAGTTACGCGATAGGTAAACGGAGCTAGCGTATCGCTCTGCCACTTCCCGCGATAACACCAAGTGCAGCGAGAGCAACGAATGGAATACATAATAAGACCATCAAAACAATAGCTCTGCAACAAACAAGTAACAAAGGTTAAAATGTTTCTTTTATTGTGCCCAGCAGTTGTAAACACAATTGATGCAGTCCATTGATAGGCCGAAAACACCACAACCTACTACCTCAAGCATTACCACACAGTTGAATCTGACACTTTGAATCAAAAATCCATATAGAGCCTTTCCTTATATGTCCACTAGGACTGGACTAATAATATATTTTGCCATTGACTTACTTATTTTTCACGTTTTTTTATTTATAATTTGTATATTTAAACAGACAAGCATACATACAACTAACTAATTGTTCTACTTGTCCCTCGTGGGATTAATAATAATTTGATTTGTATTTGAAGAGCAACCAAGTCATTTAGGGGATATACAGTGTGATACAACAGTGAACTTACAACACTAACCACAGATCCCACAAGCCTTCACCCTCCCACCCCCACACGTACCTTCAAAGAAAGAATTGATCAATAATGACAAAATAAACAACAGCAATAAAAAAATAACTAATATTAATAATTGAAACCATGAATGTGCAACAGATACAGTATATAGCTGTCAGTTTTGGTGTACATTACAGCAATATTTGCAAAAAGAAAATATTCTCAAAATCTGTCATCCAACATCAATCAATCAATTATTTTGTCACAGTAAAATGGTACGAGGTAATTCCAGTGAATCTTATCCCATCCACTGTTTTCCCTAGGTTTGGAGAAGACTTGGGTGTACAGATTTGGCGGGGATTTAGGGGTCCTCCCTCAAGAAAATCTTCAATAAAATAAATATGCAATTTCACATCATTTTGGACCATTTTTATTACCATATTTGTGTCTAAAATGTTGGAAAAGCTAGAGCAGATGGTAAATAAATATCACATTTAGAAATCTTAAACACAATACTTACTAAAGCCACCAACTACAATCAATAGATCTGAGAAAAGCCATTTAGTTGGTTTTGATGCTCGCATTGATTTTACATTAGTCTATATTCACGACGTTCCACTTCTGGGATTGTTATGTGTCACCGGATGTCCCTCATTTCAGCCGGATGTCCGTCCCCTTCCTCTTTCTCTGTGTTGGTGTTTTAACCTCTGGTGGATTTGTGAGGACTATGGTTAACTGCTCCTCAGATCTCTGCAGGGTAAATCCAGACAGCTAGCTAGACTATCTGAGTTTTCTGTTGCATGACTAAAACTACTTTTGAACGTACACGTTCCACCAAAACAAGTTCCTTCCTGAGACTATTTAGCAGAGGCACCGTGGCTCCGTCCGGTGCTTAGTGCCGCCCAAGACGATTGTGATTGGTTTAAAGTAAATGACAATAAACCAGAGCACGTTTTTCTCCCATCCAGGAATGCTGTGTGGACTTCCTGGGAGGAAGGTCTGGCAAAGGTGGTGCCCAAAACTGCTTGGGTGCTGCACCTAAGCCTTATAATGGAAGGGAAAACCCTGCCATCAGCTCCTTATTTATTACATAATAAATTTATACAATTTTTTGGGCATTTCTGCCTTTATTTGATAGGAAAGCTGAGACATGAAAGAGGAGAGAGGGGGGAAGACATGCAGGAAAACTTTCACAGGTCGGACTCAAACCCTGGACCTTCTGCGTCGAGGAATAAACCTCTGCACGTGCGCCCGCTCTACCAACTGAGCACCAGCACTCCACCTTCGCTGGCAGAGATGGTCTTGCTTGTTCACATAGTCAGGATGGCAGATATAGGTGGTAGCTGACAGTTATCTTCATCTTTTCCTCTGTTTTTCCTGATCTTTACATTTGAAAACCTTGACCGACCAGACTAGCAGAGTCAGCAGGAGAATGGTCAATAAGATGGCCACAGAGATAGTCTTGTTGGCTCTTGGTCCTCTTCTCCACCTTTTTCTGGGTCGGCAGGGCTGCTAACACTGCACGGGTTGGGACATGTTTAAGGACTCCTGTACAGATATTGATAAGCTCACTGATGTTGTTAGCTGCTATGTGACGTTCTGTGAAGACAATGTAATCCCTAATAAGTCTCTGAAGGTACTGTATATCCAAACAGCAAGCCATGGGTGTCAAAATCATTGAAACTTTTATTAAACAAAAAGAGGTTATTTTGTACGGGAAACCTCTCAGAGCTGAACTTGCTAAAAATAAGGACATAAAAAGTAAAATCAGGAGAGCAAAACTTAGATATAAGGTTAAGTTAGAAAGAATACTTGGCAACAATAATTTGGGTTCTGAATGACATGGTCTAAAAACTATTGTTTATTCAAAATACAAAAGCTAAAAGGTGTTTCTGATAATCCGATAAACAGCTGGCGCAGGAGTTTATGAGTTTCATCATAGGTTTGACACCCTTGATTTTAGTAACAAGGTTTTAGAAATGAAAAACAAACTATCATGCACTGGTTCCATCCCCTTCGATGTTTGCTCTGTGGCCTACTCTTTTAAACACTCCAACGCTAGAAAAAACCCTGGGGTCTCATTTATAAAACTGTGCGTAGGATCCTTACTATAAGTGTACGTACGTCCAAAAGCCCAAAATGGCGTACGCCAAAAAAAAGTTTGATTTATAAAACCGTGTGTACGCACACCTGTAAGCAAAGTTCCCTTTATAAATCAGAGATTACCGACAAGTGTGCGTACGTGAATCAGCCTCTTATCCCGCCCTATATACGCCCATTTTTAACCATAAATAGTCAATGCAAAGCACCTCGTGAATGCTGATCAGTATATGAATGACACTGGCAGTTGTTAGACCGAATCCTGACGACTGGTGGAGAAAAAGCAAAAACATTCTCAGACGTTCAGGAATTGCTGTAAATTGAATTATAATTTCAGCCTGTTCTTGCACAGTGTAGGGAAACCTTATCTATAACTACATGTATTAATAATACGTCCAAAACGGCAGGCATTACGGCACTCGGGGACAGCTTCGATATACCAGACCTATATAATAAGATTTAACAGAACTATATATTATATCCAAACAAGCCTTAGTGATAAAGTTGAAAATTATATATAATATTTATTAAAAACAAACACTTAGCTGTCTGACATTTCCCTCTGGAAACAGCCGGTTTCCCCCCAGAGTGGCGAGGACCTGTATTTGGACCGGGATGGCACGGTTCCGGCACGTTGCCCTACTGGACTCAATTCAGTACAGAGATCCAAGAGCTCAGCTTTAGGGAATCTAAATCGGCATATTAGCCAGTCATCGTCATGATCCCTGAAGTCTCTCTCTCTCCTGATTCTTCCATTGGCGTAGTCCTCCTGCAGGGCCAGCAGTGCCATCATGCAGCATTACGCACGGGGGTCATTGCAGAATTTATGTTTACAACAATTTCTGATTGTTAACACCTTGCCAACACAGCATCAGCTGGTATCCCCACCCCGAGATACAATTTGAAGACGAAAGAAAGTCTAATAGATAAACACACTTTTCTTCATGCAGGTTGTGTCACAGTATTAAAGTTCGGATCGATAATGAGGACATTAAGTGTAACCATTGCGCGAGAGCTTAACGGCTGTATTTCCAGACTTTGACATTTGATGATATATGCACAGTATTAAAGACAGATATTTAGTTATTTACACTGTTCTGCTGTTATCTAATGCTAGGGTATTTGATGCTATCCTGTATTCCATGCAGTCGGACTATCCCCTCCTCCTGCATGCGCTCCGTAGCGGACAATGTGACGGCGAGACAGCGCCGATTAAACATTAAGAACACATTTTTATTAAAAATTTGAGTTGGATTTTACAAGGTGTTTATGGAACAAGTATCACTCAGTACAAGCGCAAATAACACTGCTGGATTTAATCTTCATGGTAACGTGGATGATATGGAGTGAAAAAATGTGCGTGAGGCATATCAATACTTGAAAATATTACGAGTAATCGTTTTTCCCCCCATTTACTTTCTGCAGTCTGACTTCAGTTCACCACCTCACCATCTGCGTCGCCAATTCCCAACGGCCCTCATTTATGAAACATGAGTACGACCAAAAACAGGCGTAGGACGGGCGTATGCCGATTCCTACGCAAAGCAAGGGATTTATCACTTTGAACGTGAGCGTAGGCTGTGATAAAATTTCACGTCTGGTCTGAACTCGTGTACGCAAGTTTTCGAGTCAGTGTGGACTTGCGGTGCAGTATATAAAAAGTTTATCAGGAGAAGGAGAAGTCATCAGTTGATCACTTATCAGCAATGGCAGATCTGGGTCTTTTAAAAGACCTCTATTCGCTGGTACAAAAGTGCACATGTACGCGCACGGGCCACAGTGGAGTGCTCCATCGGATTGATTAAGGCCAGATGGCTCATGGTCTTGCATCAGCGATATCACCCATCCACGGCAGAAAAAGTCTGCAACATAGTTTTAGCCTGTGGGGTTCTGGGCCAGATGACCCGATGCCCAGAGACCAGTGTCCAGCACAGCCCCAGCTGGGGCTACACCAAGGAGACAGGATATTATTCCTCGCTTTTAAAAAGGTATAGGGTTATGTTTGGCAATGATATTCAATACAGGAATCATGACGATGCACAACATTTTTATTCATTCTTCAGGTTTTCCTTTCTCTTTTAAAGTGTCGTCAATGGCCGCAAGTGAACCATTTATTTCTGCCATTGACCGAGTTATTTCAGCTTGTTTTTCCAGCCCCTCTGCTGTCAGGAGACAGGGTCGGGGTGGTGGTCCAGCCCCTCTGCTGTCAGGGGACAGGGTCGGGGGGGGTGGTCCAGCCCCTCTGCTGTCAGGAGACAGGGTCGGGGTGGTGGTCCAGCCCCTCTGCTGTCAGGGGACAGGGTCGGGGTGGTGGTCCAGCCCCTCTGCTGTCAGGAGACAGGGTCGGGGTGGTGGTCCAGCCCCTCTGCTGTCAGGGGACAGGGTCGGGGTGGTGGTCCAGCCCCTCTGCTGTCAGGAGACAGGGTCGGGGGGTGGTCCAGCCCCTCTGCTGTCAGGAGACAGGGTCGGGGGGGGTGGTCCAGCCCCTCTGCTGTCAGGGGACAGGGTCGGGGTGGTGGTCCAGCCCCTCTGCTGTCAGGGGACAGGGTCGGGGGGGGTGGTCCAGCCCCTCTGCTGTCAGGAGACAGGGTCGGGGTGGTGGTCCAGCCCCTCTGCTGTCAGGAGACAGGGTCGGGGTGGTGGTCCAGCACGGGGGGCGGAGGACACGCGCTCTCCCTCACAGCTGTTGCCTGGCTCTGACTCATGAAAAAAAAACACGAGTAAAATAAAAGACTCTGCATAAACTCCACTACTGTGTGTTTATTTAAACATACGTAAACCATGTAGGCCTAAGAGATTGCAATATAAGCCTGTATATTACTATTAGGACTATAGCATACATATGTCAAAGAAGTATAAATTAAATAAACTTCAGCTGGAGTCTGATTTACCACGGCAACAGTGTTCACTGCATCAGTGATCTCTTTCCATTCCCCATTCTTTCTACAGCCTTTAATACCAGTTTTCAGGCTGACAAATAGTGGACCTGAGATATCAGGGTTTCAATCTCCACCTCTGAAAAATGCCGCTTCTCAGCCGGATTACGTCTCTCCATGTCGTAAATTGTAGGGGCGAGGCCTCAAAACAGAGTATACATTGGGGCGTGATATTTAAATTAGGTACGATTGTTTCCAGCCGCTGCATTTATCAATGTGCGACCATTCTTACGCTCTGATTGGTGTGATACGAACGTTTAATGAATCACACGTGAAGCCTGCCGTAAGATGATTTCTGCGCTCATATCTGTGCTGGTTTCTACGTTAGGTTGAGAAATGAGGGCCACTGTCTCCAAATTGTGCGTACGCATGGGTCAGAGTTTGCGTGGAGGACCGCACATTCTCCTGTCAAGTTTGTTTTTTATAAATCACAACCTTTGCGTGGGAAGTGGCGTACGCACATTTTAAGCCCCATTTTGTACGTACGCCACGTTTATAAATGAGACCCCAGAGCCTGACAGTATAAGTAGCCGTCTGCTCACCTGTTCAGAACAATTAGCCCCCATCTTCCACTGCATTTGTCAGTCGTCACTCAACCAGCAGAGGTTGCCAAAAAGCTGGAAGCAGTCAAAAGTTATCTCAGTGGTCAAAAACAATCATCCAAAGTGTTTTTGGTTTTTTTTAGATAATTTTTTTGGGCTTTTCCGTCTTTAATTTTGACAGGACAACTAGGTGAGAAAGGCGAGAGAGAGGGGAAGACATGCAAGAAATCGTCACAGGTCGGACCCGAACCCCGGACCTCTGCATCAAGGCATAAACCTCTCAGTATATGTGCGCCTGCTCTACCACTGAGCCAACCCGGCCACCATCCAAAGGTTTTTAATGATTTTAGGCCTGTTGCTCTGACTTCTGAAGTCTTTTGACAAACTGCTGAAAAGAGAACTTCTCACCAATACTGAGCACCTACTTGACAGTTTGCGTATATAGGACTGGGCGAGAGAGGTAGAAGACCAGCACTCTCTGTAAAGGGTCCTGAGACTACCCCTGTTATGATTTGACACTATAAATAAAATTGAATTAAATAGACAAGCTCATTAAGAAGTTTGATTTAGATTTTAATATGGTGGGCTGGATCGTTGATTTTTTAACGAACACAACTCGGAGTGAGTTAAGTTGATCTGCAGGGTCCCCTTAGGGATGCGCGAGTCCTTTCTCCACTGCTCTATATTCTCTGTCCTAATGACTGTCACAGCTGTTGCGACAACAGATTGATTTTAAAGATTACGGATGACTCTGTCACAGCCAGTCTCCTCCACGCTGGTGAAAACAGCCATGGTCCTGTTGTTGATGAGTTCGTACAGTGGTGTGACAAAAATGAAGGACATGAGTTTTGATTTCAGGCACAAGTCCTCAACCCCTGAGAGTAGTCTCATCAAGAGACAGGTGAGTCTCTGTTGATAACTACAAGTACCTGGGGATTTTCACGGATGACAAGCTGAATTTTAATTATTACACTGAGATTCTGTGTAAGAAGGGTCAGCAACGTTTGTTCTGCCTCCGGAACTTATCTCAGTTTCATGTTTTACAGATGTTATATAGCATCTGAACTTTTTTTTAATCTGTTGGTACGGGAACCTCAGCATCATTTTACTATTACATATTACATCATATTACTTTACAATTAAGAGCAGAACTGCTGTAGACTGTTACTGTCTCTGTTCATGATGTAGACATGTCTATTATCCTGATTCAGGGCAGACGCAGATGTACATACACAGCGTAGTACATACACAGCGCAGTATACACAGCGTACTAAATAGACAGCGTACTAAATAGACAGCGTAGTACATACACAGGGTAGTGACAGTCTCTAGGACCGGCACTGAGCAGTCAGCAGCTGCTTTCCTGCAGCGCGCACTCTCTACTTCTTTTACAGCCCTGTCGTCATGTTTTTCTGTCACAAATGCAACCGTTGCCTCGTTGCATAGAACGCCGCGGCTTGCTGGTCTGCTGTGCGGGATTTGATGATCATCCCATGGGCTGCGCCGGGATCACAGTAGCCCAGCGATCAGGGTTACAACACGTTTATCTACTACAATTAACAATGTTAACTTTAGATGTCCTCTCCCCAGACATCAAAGGTTTCAGTCCCTGCCACCAAGACGCTCCTCCATCCCATCATGGAAAGGGAAACTTCAATCTGGCACTTTTAAAACATTTAGGCTATTAAAAGCTTCTTTCTTTCCACATTTTTATTTACAGCATTAGATGTTGATATTTATATCATAATAGGCCGTATATTAACTTATTGGGAGAAAACAGGTAGTTCTATGTCAAATCAGACATTGAGCACCCTCATATAGCCCAAATGGCACGGTCCTCGTTTCATAACCCTCTGTGAAGATTTGACTGGGAGATTTGTCTCCTTATTAAGCATCGAACATCGACTATTCGGGGTCACACCTACGGCATTGTTTAATATATTAGAGCGACCAGCTGCGTTCAGTGTATATAATGTAAAGAAAATCAGGAATTAGGAAATACCAGATGATACTTACGTACTGTAATTATTAATCAAATGATTATATTCCTGTATTGAATGGCTGAAACAGGACAAGGCACCTTATTTAGTAGACAATGCTTTAGATCACGCTAACTGCTGCTGAAATACATCAATAAAAAAAAAAAAAAATCAGGTCTGAAAAATGAAAAGCAGAAATGGACACTTGTCATCATACATTACAGTGCATAACTAAAGAACATTATGCTCAACAATCTCTTTGTGGTGCTGTCTCTTCCTTCAGCATCAACTTATACACCACAAATATTTGGCACCACAATCTTCAGTGGGATGAAGGGTAAAAACTAAATCATTAAATTAATATACAACCCTGTGAATATTTCCTGCTGTGTAAGCTTTAAAAGCATATGCATTTATTGACCAAAGACATAAAGGGACACAACTATATACATTGATATACAGTGGTATGAAAACGTGTTTGCCCCCCTTCCTGATTTCTTATATTATTTAAGTTTGTCACACTTAAATGTTTCAGATCAAACAAATTTAAATAATAGTCAAAGTTAACACAAGTAAAGACAAAATGCAGTTTTTAAATAAAGGTTGTTATTATTAAGGGAAAACAAAATCCAACCCTACATGGCCCTGTGTGAAAAAGTGATTGCTCCCTAAACCTACTAACCGGCTGGGCCACCCTTAGCAGCACCAATCAAGCGTTTGTGATAACTTGCCATGAGTCCTTTACAGCACTGTGGAGGAATATTAGCCCACTCACCATTGCAGAATTGTTGTCATTCAGTGACATTGGAGGTTTTTCAAGCATGAACTGCCTTGTTAAGGTCATGCCACAGCATCTCAATAGGATTCAGGTCAGGACTTTGACTAGGCCACTCCAAACTCTTCATTTTGTTTTTCTTCAGCCATTCAGAGGTGGACTTGCAGGTGTGTTTCGGATCATTGTCCTGCTGCAGAACCCAAGTTCGCTTCAGCTTGAGGTCACGAAGAGATGGCCGGACATTCTCCTTCAGGATTTTTTGGTAGACCGCAGAATTCATGGTTCCATTTATCACAGCAAGTCTTCCAGGTCCTGAAGCAGCAAAACAGGCCCAGACCATCACACTACCACCACATTTTACTGTTGGTATCAAGTTCTTTTTCTGAAATGCGGTGTTACTTTTACACTAGATGTAATGGGTCACACACCTTCCAAAAAGTTCAACTTTTGTCTCGTCAGTCCACAGAGTATTTTCCCAAAAGTCTTGGGGATGATCAAGATGTTTTCTGGCAAAAATGAGACGAGCCTTAATGTTCTTTTTGCTCAGCAGTGGATTTCGTCTTGGAACTCTGCCATGCACGCCATTTCTGCCCAGTCTCTTTCTTATGGTGGAGTCATGAACACTGACCTTAACTGAGGCAAGTGAGGCCTGCAGTTCTTTGGATGTTGTTGTGGGGTCTTTTGTGACCTCTTGGATGAGTCGTTGCTGCGCTCTTGGGGTCATTTTGGTCGGCCGGCCACTCCCGGGAAGGTTCACCACTGTTCCATGTTTTCGCCATTTGTGGATAATGGCTCTCACTGTGATTCGCTGGAGTCCCAAAGCTTTAGAAATGGCTTTATAACCTTTTCCAGGCTGATAGATCTCAATTACTTTCTTTCTCATTTGTTCCCAAATTTCTTTGGCTCTCAGCATGATGTCTAGCTTTTGAGGATCTTTTGGGCTACTTCACTTTGTCAGGCAGGTCCTATTTAAGTGATTTCTTGATTGAGAACAGGTGTGGCAGTAATCAGGCCTGGGTGTGGCTAGAGTGGGATAAACCACAGTTAACGGGGGGGGGGGGGGGGACACTTTTTCACACAGGGCCATGTAGGTTTGGGTTTTTTTTTCCTTAATAATAAAAACCTTCATTTAATAACTGTATTTTGTGTTTACTTGTGTTATCTTTGTCTTATATTTAAATGTGTTTGATGATCTGAAACATTTAGGTGTGACAAACATGCAAAAAATAAGAAATCAGGAAGGGAGGGAAACACTTTTTCACACCACTGTATATTCCCAAAATCCGCACCATCTACAATTTAATAGTTAAAAAAGAAATAAACACCTTTAAAAAATATGTTTCAATAGTTTGACTTCCCCCCCCCCATGCCCCAGGGTCAATGTCCATGAAAAGGTCCAGAGTTCCCACTCCTCCAATCACACACCAGTATACAACGACAGGAAGTAGATATACAAAAGGAAAATGGGATATATGAGAAGGGGCTTCTTGGTTTTGAATTCATCTCCGACGAGCAGCGAAGCAGCACTGTAAGCAGCCCAGAAGACTCCAAACAGCTGGAAGATCACAACACACAACAAAGTATCAGTTCATTTCTTCATCAATATTTCTGACATAACTCAGATTACTTAAGTAGCATGGAGGAGGTTGTTGCCAACAGTATTCAACATCTCCCACCATATACTGTACAGGCTTTTCAGGTGACATTTGTCCTCGCATTCAAAGAATTCAGACTTTACTTTTTTCACATTTTGTTATGTTGCAGCTTTAAAGGCCTTTACACACCAGAGGCCTCAAGTATAAAGGTTGCGTACGCTGGTTTTCAGGCACACGGTGTGATGTATAAAAACTAACTTTCCGTGAGAATGTGCAGCTGTCTCTGTAACGTGGCCAATTCTAACTGAAAAGTGCTGAAACTCACCAAATATTACAAAATCAAGTTTCCACTCCAGTTACTGTCATGGACCTATGACGCTGTCTATGAAAAGAAAAACAATCATATCCGCTAGTATACCATAAAAGTCTGATCATTTATGTGGATAATGTTTCACATCAAAAGGCCAAAACCCAAACAGGAAATGCTATTAACTGTTACTTAATAACTTCTGTTACACATAAGGATGTCAAATGAATGAAAAATGGACTTAACACAAACAGTCACCCTCTGTATATAGCTACTGTATATTGTGCACCCCACGGCTTATTTCCCACAGATAAATATTTTACAGAGATAAAGCCACGTAATTCTTTTTTCTTTGTTGTTATCTTTCACAAAGTCCTACAGGCTGAGTAACCTGTCGGTACGGCAGAGGTTATATGTATTATTCATAATGTTACATTATGATATATTAATTATATTGTAGATCATTAAACAACACATTTTTATTCATCTACACATAACTTAGACAAAGTTATAATCTTTATGGAAGGGTATATGTTTGTTTCATTTCTATTGTTAATGGGGTCTGGAAAGTAGTAAAACCAAAAACCCCCCCCCCCCCCTTCTGTTCAGCGGCCGTAGCCGACAAATGGTGACTGTGACCTGGGTACAGACGGCCACAAAGTCAGCATCTTTTTAGTGGCTGTTGCAGTAACGTTTAGCTGATAAAAGGTGGCTGTCAGCCGGGTACAGAGCTCCGTCGACATAGCAGCATCTAGCTAACATTAACATTGTTTTGATGTTGGGTATTACATAGGGCTCCTTTAAGAAAAAGATGACAGTTCACAAACAGTAATGGGCGGAGCTTCCGGTTCAGCAAAGTGAAATGGTAGTCGACAATCCACTAATGGGAGACGTCACAGTGCTGCTCCGTTACTGTTACAGTCTGTGATCATGATGCTGCAGGTGTGGTGGATTTTACACAGGAAACAAGGTAGAGGACGTGTTTTCATTGTTGACTACAATGCCTTCACAGTGGGACTTCATCCTCCATCCTAGCGACTGTTATCACACACATCTATCCATTTAAAGTTGAATTCTCACACAACATGAAAAATAAAAGACTGGTTGTTTATGTTTGGTCTTTGACTCACTTTGATTAATGTAGAAACCACCTCAAAGCCTCCGATCACTAGGAGCAGAGGGGCTATAACGATGAGAGGAAGAAGAGAATATCCGATCACTCCAAGAACCTGGCCGAAGGAAACCTGCCCAAAACAACAACGGGAGTCCATGAGAACAGGTTCCAGTCATTTCTGACAGGACTCGGACTGGCTGCAGTCAGCTGAGCTTACCTCGCCACCAAGAACACGAGCCAGCAGGAAGATGGTTGTTGATCCAAAGATCCAGATGGTGATGATCCAAGATACAACCTGCAAAGTAAAAGCAGCTTAGCATCAACACCGAAAACCGAGAAGTTACAATTCAGTGACATCCATATCATACACAAAATCAACCATATGTACTATAGAACAGGTCCGCAGCTCTTGAAGCTGCTGATTTCTAAATTTAAGTGCATAAACATGTGAGCATTTATTGGTTTCTGCTGAATTGTATTCCAGACTGAGTGACGTAAAGGCCTGAGACACCATAACCCTTTTCCACTGCAGGAACTTAACCCTAACATATTTAGGGCTGCGTATCATTTGAACGTTCTCCACACAGATTCTAATATGGATAATTTATTTTGATATTTTGTGAGAATGAAAACCTCAGAGGCTAATTAGTAGACCAACTATGTATGTTAAAATTCAGTTGTGTGTAATTGGCTATTACTTTAAAGCTGTTTCTCAAATGGGGGTACGCGTACCACTAGGGGTACTTTAGAGTACTGCAGTGGGTACATTACGATTTTTTTTAAATGTTAATTGTAAAAATATCAGTCATGCATAATTCCTAAAATAAATTATACACTAGAATAATGAATAAGTCTACTGATTCCAAACAGCTGAACTGTAGCATTTAAGTGTTTTTCTGTTATGTATTTGTGTTCAGTAAAAAATGTTCTGTGCTGGTCAAGGGGTACTTAGATGACAATATATTTCAAAGGGGGTACATTATTGAAAAACGTTCCAGAACCATTGCTGTAAAGCACTCAGTGTTTTTAATAGTGGGTAGGGTGGGACTGGTCAAGCAGATGTTTTGCTGCACCACAACAAGGACAATTACAACAAACACAACAACTCCATGTAAGTCTGTGGGGAAAAGTATTTTTGGGCCAGAAGGCATCACGTGATGGGCCCGAATTTGTAGTTCTGCTGTTTAGCCACTACGTTCACTTTGCTTCAAAGCTTGCCGCACTTCCTGGGGGCGTGGTTACGGGTGGTTAAGTTCCTGCAGTGGAAACAGGGCCACGTTCAGCCCGACAAAAAGCAGCAACACTTTTTAAAAACTGAAACAGGGTTGTGTTGAACAGCCTGTTGCGTGCGCTCTGCCTTCTTATTACCACGAGTTTACAGACACGTCTCTGCTGATTGGTTATCACCTGGGACACAGCCAATAAACCAGAGACACACCTACCAAACCAGAGAAAACACAACTCAAAGCCCGTTTCACACCGTGTCACGCCCTTCCCGAGGGAACATGTCGTTCAACCAGGAAACCGTAGCAAAATTGTGCACACCCGTTTAGAGATTGAACGTGCCCCAGGTGTCCTGCTCACCCTGAACTGTCCATAGATGGAGATCATGGAGAAGAGCAGCACCACGGCTAGAGGGCCCCAGAAGTCCGGGTTGTCTCGGACCACCTGCCGGTTATAACCCAGGGACGGCATGGGCATCAGCACACAGCGAATCTTGTAATAGATGTCCTTCAGGTCGATGTCCAGCTCCTCCCTTCTCACACAGACACGACAACAATATGACAGGAAGACCATAGATTCAATCAAAAGATTACAAAAGTAAAATATAAAACAGAAACAAGTAGGCGTACACTAACGGGGCTGATGTTGGTCTTTTTATTGACATCAGATCTGGCTCTGCCATAGGGCGGCACGATATCAGCAAAATATGCCATAACGTTGTTGAAGTTCGTGATAACAATATTACTTGCGATAAATAAACAGATATTGAAGTGTACTCAGTTCCGCATTTCTTTTACTTTCAGTATTCTGCTAAAATACAACAAATTGCTTTTGAATTTAAAACAAATCAAAAGGAAATTATTTCCAACATTATTTTATTGAACAAATTGAACATTGAATTGAATATAAAAGACATGACATGAAAAAATGACAATTACATTTTAAAGTGCAGTTTTCTACTGATTTTCTTTCAACTAAGACAAAAGTGTCTTTCGCAATATGTCGCAGCCTTTCGCGATGTGTTTAATGCGCCAGTTTATATTGTGATATAAATAATAATAAAATAAAAAAATACATATATTGTGCAGCCCAACTCCAGCCCTTTTTGGATTCTGCTGCTGATTAGGATGTGGCATAAAGTGAAATATGCACTGCAAAGGTACCTTAGAGATGCATGATCAATGTGAATGTGCTGAGGTTGTTCCTGTTTCTGTGTAGAAATTCTGTAGCTGCCACTAAAGAATTGTGTGAGTGGATACAGCCAGATTCACCAAACACTGCCCACTGGCTAAGAACACATATTTGACAAAAGACGTGCCTTTTTTGACAAAAAGATAAATCTGCTATTATCAAGGCATACGTTTAAAAGTGATGCAACATGTACTTACAGAAGAGGCTTGCTCTCTTCAGTGTCATCCTCGTCCACCTCCAGCAGCCAGCCGTAGCCTCGCTGCCTCAGGAAGGTGGTGGCATATGGATCTTTACCGCCCTCACCGCCCATGTTCAGCTTAATATCCGGGGCACTGATGGTGCCGCTGAGCTCTGTGGAAAACACGGTAGTTTGCACAGTTAAGTGTTTGATCATAGACTGGTGTGGCACAGGAAATACACAGTACCAGAATTTATGACAAAAAAATACTACAGAGACAGTATTAATGTTCAGGGTTTCCCCCAGAAAAGTTGTTCAGCCCGGAGGTAAGTCCCTTTTTTTTTGGGAGGGCCCGGCTGGGGCCAGTCACAGACTGATGGCAGCATTGATGTAGAGCCCAATAGTTTCTGTGAAAACAGAATCATGTACAGAATTGCAAAAATTCTGAATTACGGTATCTGTAGTTTGGTGGGGGGGGGGGCAACCTAGGACCGGTTGGCCACCAGGCTTGAGAAACACTGGGGAAACCTTTTGGTTAAAAGATACTATTGGTGGGTAGTTTTCAGTATTTCTCCTATAGACTAAATTAATGATCAACAAATCCAGGAATTCATCTGTTTAATAATAAAAGCAAGCGCTAGTTGAAGTGCAAACTGTGAACACACACACTGCACAATCCTGGCAGACAAAGGTCCGTCCTTATTTCATTGGTCGGGACTCCTCTGCCAGTGAAGCCTTACCTCACATATCCATCTACATATGTGCACAGTGTACATAATTCATATATTATGATTATGCCCAATGCACAGTTACTTCTGTTTGATATTCAGCTTCTAGTACTTGTGTACTTGATTTGCACTGATGTACATTATCTCACAGTATATTACTATCATTGCACATCTATATTCAGTACATATTAAGATTAAATATTTCCTATCTTTAGTCTCAAATCTTAGCACATAGTATTCGATTTGATGCTTAATTTATTCTGCTTTAGTTATTGTATATAATGTGGCATTTTAATTGTAGCCTACTCTTTTCTACTGCCTGTAGTGGAAAGGTTGTGGTAACCAGCGTCAACAATAATGTAACTATTGTGCTTCGTCATTGAGCTAATGATTTTAATTTGAATTATTTTAATGGCCTCGTAATCTGGACAATAAGCAATATCAAATAAAGCGTTTGTTAGCTACGTTCATGAACGACACGTATCAGTACTGAAATTAGTTAGCAAAGCTATGCGATAGCTTGTACATTTAAATGGGTGGAGTTAGGTTGCTACTTCGAATAGCACGGAGTCGGGCCACACGTCACGTTAAGTAGCTACTCTGTCCACACTGAATGCATTGGTACCTGGCTAGACAACTAAAACAAAACACGTAAGCTAGTAGGTGGTTGGCCATGTTGCGGCCTGCTAGCTGTGGAGCTCTGATGGCAGTAGCAGTAGCAGTAGCCTATCTGACGGCAGTTAGCCTACCTTCAGCCTCAGTCGAAGAGACGAACGTGAAATCTACGTTGGTGGGAGAGAACTGCATGGTGAATGTTATATTACTGCCACGCGCCTCAGGTGCACAGATTTGACATTGAAATAATAAGCGGTCAGTGGAATATGCCGAGAAGCGTCAATAACGCTGTCATTGATCACAGCTCATCGGCCAAGCTAAACTATCGCATCTTGTTTTCGTTCACTTCTGCTGCGGTGGAAAGCCGGAAGTGCAGAGGAAGCTGGGAAATGAGACACGTCTAATGATGCATTCAGGTCATGACATAAAGCTGGGATATAGGAGTTCTTACTAAAAAAATACAGCCGGGGACGGTTTAACAGAGAATCTTTGATACAGCTCAACTGTAGTATAGGCTATTTATTCATGTAAAAATGAAATTAATCTAATTTTCACAACTAATTCATTGTATTAATTAAAAGTAATTAAGTAATTTTTATTGCGAACAATTTAATACGAGATTAGATAGATGGTGTTGAACACAGCTGATTGGGATACATTTAAAGACATTTTTGATATGCAAGAAGTGTATGTAAATTCAGAAGTAGATCAGTTGAATTATTCTGTGAAGCACTTCAGGTGCTGTGAGACATTCATTTCCAAGGAAGACAGGTAAGAAGAAGAAGGTATACTTTAATAAGGTTAGTTAGAGTTTTAAAAGAAGATTATACCATGGTGGACAACAACAAAATGCAGTTAAGTCTCAAAATAAAGCCTGTGTTAGTGTGTCAAAACCATGGACTGTATATATACATTATATGTATGTACATAGTCAAAACTCAATTTTTGGGTCAAATGCAAGGAAACAATTAAAATGCAAAGGTGGTTTTGGAGTAAATTAGGCTGTGTAGACTAATTGATACACTATGGGGATAATTAGAATAAAAAATGGGATTAAAAGTGACTATGGATATCCAATCTTAGTTAATGGTGTCAGTACAGAAGAGGAAGCTGAGCTGCTTGCACCAACATGTGTTAAAGTTCATAGGTAGGCCTAATGTATGTGAGACAGGAAAAAGGTAGAGGAGCTTTAATAGCTGAGATGAAAGATTATTGCAAAATGAAGAAACATTATTAAATATATCTTCCACAAAGGCAAGACTGAATCATGCTCTTGGAAAAACAAGCATGTCTTCAACAGGTAAAGACCAAATTTGTAAAGATGATAAATAATCTTAGTGAGTCATCTAAAGACATCTTACTTCAACTGTACAGTGAGGGGAAAAGTAGTACCAATCTGTAAGCATTGCTTTAACATCCCATGTCTGTACATTTATGGGGAAAATGATTGATATATTTGTCATATTATATAGAAATGAAAGGACATGTATCCAAATATTAGAGTGGATTCAGAAGAGGTAGAAATACAATGGACCAAACTTTATGTCTAAAATAGGAAATAAGAAGAGAGCATCTTGGGATAAGATCACATCGGCCTCAATGCCAGATTGAGCTAGGGGTGTAAAGTGGGGGGGGGGGCACTTGCCTAGTTCCTTCTCTTCTACTTCCTGCACCCTTGCTCGGATCACTTTCCAACTCATTTATTTTGATCTCAACTACACACCTGTAAAGTTTAGTAACTGCATCGTACACGGTTGCAACGCTATCGACGAGACAATATGTTTTGTAGAAGATAGTGCAATAAGGAAAAGATGAAGTGATGTGGACTCAATTGTATAAAAGTTAAAATGGAAGAAATGCTGCTAGAATAAAGGAAGTATAGCCTAGATAATTCAACACAAGTCGCCTTGCTAGGAAAAGGAGAAGAAGCAAACTAAAAGTGTTGGAGTTACAAGCATCAGAACTAGTAATATCTCAAATAAACATTTGTCCAGATTCCTTTTACTCACACCTAACACACCAGGCCGTTTACAGTAAGTCTGCTAGAATCGTCTTGGGCGGCGTGGAGCTCCAGACACAGCATGCACCGCACGCCGGCCTTTCTCTTTCATCTTAAAGAGTTTGGGCTAAGCCTCGGCCTTGTGATTTGGAAACCATTGTCTGCTTATTGGACTCCTTGTACAATAAAGAAACACCTTTTTCTGTCTGAAACCACCGTTGTTGAGTCGTCTTTGGGTCCTTCATCATAAGACAATTCAACTGATTTTTGACTCAAAGAATGCACATGTGGGAATTAGTCTATATATATCTCAGAATTTAATGTTAATATATCACAGACTGGCTGATAAAGTGTCAATATTTTCAGCACAAATCATTGCAATCATGTTTGGCTACAGCCACCAAAACACTCCTTTGCTCAGATTCGGCAGGAGCTCTCAAAGGTTTTGTCATCAACGGTCATAGAAGATCTCATAAGAGAAGCAGAAATTGCCAAAGAAGGCTCAACTAACAATAACGTGCTAAAAGTAGCTTATGGTGGGAAGAGAGAAAAGAAATTAGTGTTATTGAGTACTGTTTAAGTATCTTAGACAATGTAATATGATTAAGAAGCTATGAGTTAAGTTATTTATTGTTGGGGTATTATGAGTGTATTTGGGATATTGTAAATACTATATTCTGATCTACACTCCATACCAGGTGGTGGCGGTAATGCACCAAATAATTGTTTGTCAACGGACAACAATTCTCAACGAAGAAGAAGAAGGATGACGCGTTAATCCCGCCCTCTCGGTCCATCTGGCCAATAGCAGCAGCTCGTACCGAATACCTTATTTTGCCGCTAAAACTAAACTCGCTCCAGTCCTGCCTGTAGCTTCTGGTGGATAAAAGTAACAAGAAAAGAGTAAGTTTTAACTCGATATTAATTGAATTATGACATTATATTGCTTTTGTATGTTGTCCAGGTCAGTGTGTTAGTTAGCTAGAGTTAATGTAACGTTAGGCATAGAAACTGTCAATTTTGTTCAGTTAAGTTGACGTTACGTTACTTCGTAAGATAACAGATACCGACATAGTTTTTAATTGTTAACGTTAGCTATAACGTTGTTTGTAAGAGCGTTAACGTTAACTTGTGCATTGCAGTCAAAAGAAACGATGTCACCTGCTTAACACTCGATACGATATTAGCTAGCTCTACGTTGAGATGACTAACGTTAGTTACAAACTTCCGATTTAATTTTGACTTGTTTATTAACATTTATACGTAGGTAACTATATTGTTATACGTATTATATTATTATGTGCTATATTCGGCGCACATATTTGACCCAAGCAGGTCTAGCTACAGTTAACGTTAACGTTACCTGAAATCTCAATTTGAAACTATTTGTTGTTAACGTTAGCTAGCTATCTTTAGCCCTCTCTTGTGTGTTGGTGGATGAAGACAGCACGAATAACCGACAATAGCAAGTGTCTGAGATTTCTAATCTATATTTAATTCTGTAACGTTATGACATGATTCCATCTCAATTTGAGAGCTTCATTCTTAATGATACAGCAACATTAGCCTTAGGCAGTCACTAGCATTAAGCCGAAACGAAGATTTAGTAGTTATTTTGTAAAACCTGATATTTGACATGGAGTGTGTCATACAGTAACGTGTATGCACCTCTAGGGGCGCACATGTCAGAGAGGAAGAGTGTGCACAAGAACATCTATCACCAGCTTCAACTCAGCTACTGGTTCACATGAGGCATTTTGACTGACATAATGAAACAGATATATTCACATATGCAAATGAGGAATAGATACAGAAATGTACAGAGCTTTTTTAAATGTAGCCTAATTCTGTTTACAAGCATTGCTTAACTAAAATAGCAGCACCAGAAGATATTGATATATTGTATATAGTTGCATGTTATTCCATAATAATGTGTTTCCATGTATTCATCTACCCATTATCTGTTTTTATAGACTCTAGCCCGAATGAAACCCAACATTTTATTAAGTTGGCTGTAAAAGTTTTAAACTACAATTCAGAGTTAAAAAGGCTGAAGGAAACTGATACCATCGAGTATAAAGCCTTTAAAAAGTTTACTTAATATCTTCTTGGCTACATCTTTAAAACATGCCACATTTGAGCAATTACAGCCTTCTTCAGGGCAAGCACAAGTTGTTTGAATGACAGTAGGGCTGGGCGATAAGGCCAAAATCTTCGATATAGATTGATAACAATATACATCATGATATAGCATATTTTATGGTAATTCGATGAACAGTCTATATGAAATAGCCACATGTTCAACAGTTTCATGTGAAATTATAGAGAAAAAATAAATACTTTTTACCAGCTATATACTGACTATGTTGACATGCATGCACAAAAATAGTGTGACGTTAAAACAAATCTGCAATTCTTCAAATGATATTCCCTAAACATGTTTCACAACAGATTATCTGAGAAAATTGAGTTAGTATGTGCTTGTTATTATCAATTTAAATTATTACACAATATCTCGATATATGATTTCATCACGATATGATTTCATTGAAAGACGATAAATTATCACATTGATTTATCACCCAGCCCTAAATGACATAAATCTGTTCAGATGAGGACATCACCGGTCACCTCTCCACTAATAATTGCACTAGTAAAGGCATACATTGCCCTCAAACAGAAAGCCTTTGTCCCACAGTGGAGGAGCTGCATAACAAAGGCTCAGTCATGCGAGGGCGTAGATTGCAAGCATAAAAAAGGGACAAATCTAAATGTCAACATTCTTAGCATGTGTGAAAGTGCAGCGCCTGTTCACCGCTGTTTTGTGTTGTGGTTTGACCTTTCCTCGCCGAAAGTGTGAGCATTTGTTTTCATCAGTATTTTCCTGATTCTTTTACTGTTTCCGAATCAGCGTGGCTTAAATCAGCAGCTGAAAATGGGAATTTCTGGACTGCTGCAGTTCATCAAAGATGCTGCAGAGCCCATCCACGTGAAAAAATACAAAGGCCAGACCGTGGCTGTGGACACGTACTGTTGGCTGCATAAAGGAGCATTTTCATGCGCTGAGAAGCTCGCTAAAGGAGAACCAACTGATCAGTAAGCATTTTATTATTCCAGCTGAATGAAAAAATAAATGTGTTCAAAGGTATTTTAATATTTCTGTTGTTAGTGGGGCTCTGTCTATTTCTTTAAAATGCCCAGTTAAGCTATTGGCTCCAAGCATGCGTGCTTCAATGACACTCCGTAGACCATGTTCTTCGTTTCAACTTTTTACTGGTAACAATATACTGTATGTTAAACATACTATACAAGCATGAGACTGGGAGGTCAAAGGCTTGTGTGCTCTCAAGGCTGCAACTTCAACTACATTATCTAACAAGCACAGGCAGCATGTTCTACCTTTTAACCAATCAACTGAGGGCAATCTAATTTATGTTTAATTAAGCATACTGCAATTCAACTATGGAACTGCTTATCCTGAGCAAATCAAATACAGCAAAATAGAAATTATTTAAAGGTACTTTTACTTTTGTTCTATTGTGTAAATGGCTCTAACAGTAATCTTGTAATAAAGGTTGAATGTCTAGAACTGCTGTTTTCACTTTAATTGATCCAATCCTAGGTATGTGTGGTACTGCATGAAATTTGTGGAGATGTTGTTGAGCTTCAGCATCAAACCAATACTGGTGTTTGATGGACGCAATCTGCCTTCAAAACGAGAAGTGGAAAAGGCTCGCAGAGAGTGAGTATATCCCTTTTTTTGCATGAGGGTTTGGATGCACTACACATACACGTAAGTGAAGCAATCTACCCGCCGCTTGCATATTTTACCAGCATTTGGCTGGTGGATCGTGCAATTTTTGAACCAACACACAATAAAAGTGTGAGATGTCTTACCTTAAAACAGGCCTTTGTTTGTTCTGTTCTGTGCGAAACTATCCACCACCTTCCTGTACTTTGCACCATATTAAATCCATGGCTTGAGCAGATATCTGGAGCTAACAGCTAACTAGCTAACAGCTAATTATCCATTATCCAATTATCTTTTTGACATAATGTAAAGGAAATTACCCATTACTTTTACAATTAAAGGACTGTGAAGATCCAGGACTTAGCCAAAAAAATTGAACATTGACAACTTCTTAGTCCCTCCTCCCTTTCCGCTAAAGCCCAAAACGGTCTCCTAAGCCCCTCCCCCAACAAGGGAGAATGAATGCGTGTGCATGAGCAGTGATTGACATGCTAGTTTTTTTAACACTAGTTAGTTACTCTAGTGTTAGTAGTTAGTGTAGTTTCCGTACAGGAAATAGGAAACATCACTGGCTCTATCGCTGCCACAAGAAAGTTTTAAAACACCAAACACAAGAGCTGAACTGCCCGGGAGTTTGTGTAATAGCTGAATGTTTCCTGCAACAACAAGGCACTCGCTGTGTCTCGCCCCTCTCTTTTCTTTCTCTCTCTCCTGTGAAATGAAGCTGGCTTCAAGTGGGGTCGGTAACGTTGTTATCTATAAACGATCTGACGGAAAACAGTAACTGTGAAATATAAAGTCTACTTGTGCTTTGTTGGGGGGGTTTAAGAACACAACAGGACCTGACACAAATGGTCCGTTTCATAGACACTCCACAAATACTGAGACCAAAGTTGGGAAAGGAGATATAACGGATTGAGCGGATGCACTATCGCTCAAACAAACACAGATAATCCTAAAAGAAGAAAGATGTGTGACCATAACAGAAAATGGAACTACATTATCATCAGAGTTATGAAAAGAACTCATGGCCTGTGCCAAACACAACAACCCACTGTTTTCATACCTGGCTACAAACATGCTCAGACAAAGCTTGGTTTATTTACAGGACTGCATTCCAAAAACAGTAACAAAGCAACGTTGTTAGTGGGAAGGTACAGAGGGGAATGTACAGACCTGTCAACAAGTGAGACCAAACAACCCCTCCACAAACAAATTCCTTAACATATTGTTATCCTTAACAAGGTCTATCTGTCACTGTTTCTTTGCTTAGTGGTGCCACACAATCATTACCTCCAGGCAGTTGTATGTTGTAGATTTATATCAGTGTCCAGAAACATAGCCTTCAGTTTTAGGACAAATCATCTTTCTCTAGTTCTAGGTCTCAAATCTAACTTAGATTTTGTTCTAACTGCCAATAGAAATTCTCCCAGGCAAAGTTTTCAATTATTAATTCTGTTTCATTCATGTACCTTTCAGGCGCAGAGAAGTCAATCTTCAGAAAGGAAGACAGCTACTACGTGAAGGCAAACTGTCGGAGGCCAGAGACTGTTTTACACGCTGTGTAAACATCACCCCAGCCATGGCTCATAACCTTATTAAGGTACAGTGTACTCACATTTTGTCAGTTGAATGACTGCACTTTTTGTTTTACGATAATTGCCTTTTTGGGCTTTATTTCATAGGACAGCTGAAGCTTTTTTTAGCTGCATTATTGAAAACAGAGCAATAGCACAGGGGGCTTTTAACTTAACAAAACTGAGCCTTGTCTTAAAATGCCCACAAAACTAACTGTGATGGAATTATAGAAAGGTGATGAAAAGAGGGCAGCGCTACGCTGGGCAGCGCAACGCCATGGTATTGGTTCACGTTAAATTATCCCTTCATTTGTTTGTTTTTTAAGATAATTTTTTTGGGGGGGCTTTTTTCCCTTTATTTCAGAGTGACGTGGATAGAAAGGAAATGTGGGAGAGAAATGGGGGATGACAGCAAAGGGCCGCAGGTCGGATTAGAACCCGGGCCGCTGCAAAGGCCTCAGCCTATATGGGGAGCACGCTGGGTGAGCTAGAGGTCACTCCAATTATGCCTTCATTGAAATTATTGTTCTGAATGCCACTGGCTTCATGGCATGAATATCTAAATTTAAGGGGAAGGGGAGGCAAAGCAAGAAAATGGACAAGTTTGAATGTAGCTCAATAGAGAACTGCACAGGACCTTCACCATCACGTAAGTAGTTAACCAGAATGAAAATCTGACACTATTTTTCTATGGGTGCACGATTCAGAAAATGTCACGATTCGAAAACGATTCTCGATTTTAAAAAAAGAAGAAAAAAGAAAAGAAAAAAAAGATTCACAGTATGTAAATGTAGTTACTTTTCCCATGTGATTGCAGTAGACATACAATTTAAAAGAAAAGAAACACAACAAATGAAATGTAGTTTGATATTTCTTTATATGTCTTCATACAAAATAAATACTTTTGCAACTAAAAACTGCAAAGTGCCAAGCTTTGGCCAGCTTTCAAATACATTTAAACCAAGTATAAAATAAAACTTCAATAAAAAGAGCTTTTCGTTCAGAGTTGGGTGGGAGTTTAGAGCATTGAATCAGTGCGTTTGTTGACTGGCATGTTAGGTACTTTAGGTTGTTGTTGGTCCACGTCTTTAATGTTAATCTCTGGGTGATGCTGTACCATGTGACTTCTCAAGTTTGTGGTGTTTCCAAAATACTTAACTTTCGCTTTGCAAAGCCTGCATATAGCATGATTCTGTGAGGTTTGTCATTGTTTCCACAGACTAAACTACTTCTGCTGCACTCCTTCTTTTGATTATAACAAGAGTGCCCAGGCGTCAGTGTGAATTCGACGCAGCGCCATCTATGGGAATGGGGAGCTAAAAAAAACCGGTAGAGCTTGAATCGCGATAGGAATATGAATCGATTATTTTGCACACCCCTACTATTTTCCATCCAGTAATTATTTAAAACATCAGGTTCAGTTAACGGCCTGATGAGTTTGAAGTCTCACAATACATTTGCAGAAGAACTACTTGTTCACCCAAGAAAACCCTCTACAGTTTCTCTTCCAAGTTGCATGTCAACCGTGGCAACATTAAAAGGGCTATCAAAATACTCGATTTGAACCCCACAGATACATGTTTTGCTTTGTGGTAACATCCAGCAGTGTTGAATGTTGATGAAGTGATGTAGGAAATATTTTTGTGTTGTCTGTGTTTTTTAAACCAGGCTGCAAGGGCGAGAGGAGTGGACTGTGTTGTGGCTCCATATGAAGCTGATGCTCAGTTAGCTTACCTCACTAAATCTGGTTTGGCCCAGGCTGTCATCACAGAAGACTCTGACCTGCTGGCATTCGGCTGCAAAAAGGTATCAAGTGTAAACCCAGGGGATTCATTCCCAGCTGCACACATATGTAAATACATAGAGGAAACCCGGGCCTCACTCTTCCTACGTGGATAAGGGTTATCCAGATCAGAGTGTTGGCGATTCAACATGAGTCTGGATTTGTTTTTTTTGTTTTTTCAATCTTGAAATGTGAAATCAATCTGTCACAGCAACAAATCCTCAAACCCAAACCTGCAAAGTGCGGGCTTATTGACGGTCAGCTGGACCATGACCCAGATGTTTTACTGTGAACCACGTACATAAACACATTTAAAAAAAACAAAAGACGGCTAGTTTTCTTAGATTCTTAATGAAGGAGTGTTGACATAATGATGATTTTAGATGAGAACATGCATGTTATTGTAAACTCATGATGATCTGTAATTATCACATCAAATATTCATAATGAAAACCTACCTATGCAAGATGAAACAAATATGAAAAATGAATACAATGAATTAAAGTTTCTAAACAAAAAAAGACCCAAACCAAATAAATTTAGTTTAGTAGTGACCAAAAAAAGACAAACTCAACTACAAAGTTCTGACTGTTAAATACCAATGGAGCCAGAACATATATCGCATTTAATTTGGCATTAAAATAGGATTTTGTCATTTGAACACTACAATGTATTTAATGCTTAACTGCAGAACTCAATTTGCTGAAATAGTTTATTAAATTGTATGCTGCTTTTAAGAGATATACTGTAAGTAAGGTTCCATTTTCATAACAGGCTTATGACTATCACTTAAAAGTGTCTTGCTAGTCCATTGGGCCAACCTCACCAATCATGCACCAACAACTCTACCCGTAGTCTGACCACGTTCACTGGTAATATGGAACTGTTTAACAGGGATGAAAGTGCACTCAGGCAATCATATGAATGAACTCTCCACCTATTTTGCTTGTATTTTAAAATAAGAGGGCACTGTTACCTACGTTAGATATCAAAGAACCAAATTAGATGGATGACAATAAACAGGATTAGTTAGGCTTATATCAGTTTGTTAGCCTGGATTAGTTGAGCTACATTTGAAGATCAGGGCCCTGATGGTCGAATGGAGAAGGGTAATGTTACTGGCTGTTGTCATTCAAATCGGATCCAATTTTACGTGGGTGGAGAAAGGTACCAGAGCCTAATAGTTTGTGTGCTACAGTTGGAACTACAGGTAACAAGCGTTAGTCAGTGCAAAAACAACATCTAACCCTTCGGTGTTAATCCTGTTTGCAGCAAACCATATGTTTGACAAAAATCAAAATTAGCCTTTTAGAGATGGCCTCATGTACTTCCACTGCTCATACATTGCCACCAACTTTTAAATCAATCATCTTTCACAACCATGCAGGTGATCCTCAAAATGGACAAGCAGGGCAATGGCCTAGAGATAGACCAAAGCAACATGGGCCGCTGTCGCTCTCTGGGGAACGTTTTCACAGAGGAGAAGTTTCGCCACATGTGCATCCTCTCTGGATGCGACTATCTGGCCTCCCTACATGGCATCGGCCTAGGAAAGGCCTGCAAACTGCTGCGACTGGCCAAAGACCCTGATATCCTGAAGGTGAGTCCATATGGTGACATAGTGAAGTTGGATTATGCATTTAGTAAGGTGACTAAAATGTATAGTTATGATTCCTAAGGTACCTCACTTTTAAGCTCCGGCTGCACAACAAACCTGCGTCTGAGGAAAGTATGTTTAAGTCATCTGACTAAAATCTGGGGGAAAAACTCCAGCGTCTCAAAAATCAGCTCATGGAAAAATGGTATCACCATTCCTAGAGGGTCCAACTGATTTAAAGTGAGACTATATAACAAAGTTGAATTCATACGTAATTAAACTCAACTTTTTCTTTAGTCCAATTACTTGGTACAGCTTTAATGGGTCTGGTATGATGTTGGCAATCTTTAAGTAGGTATTCTGTAACTGACATTAAAGCTACAGTTGGATCTTTTATTTATTTATTTTTTTTGTCATATTTGCTTAAGCTGTCACTATATCCTGACAGTACTACATGAATCAGATCATCTGTGAAAAAAATCGTTCCTCTGCCTCCTCCTGGTGCTCCTAATGGCATAAGGAGAACAACCAATCAGAGCCGAGAAGTCTCTAACGCAGTATCAATGACTTCTGTCAATAATATCAGCGACAACAACAGTATCAATGACAATGCCGTTTTGCTCGAGGGCCTATCTGTTTTAACCCAATATTCTCTGGTCCAGCTCATCTAAAAACACAACACAAAATCAGTTAGCACGTTAGCATGTCGTTCATTACCTAGCCTGTTTGAAACTGTTAGCTACCGACAAAATTATTAGGGCTGTCCTCGACTAAAGAAATTCTTAGTCGATTAACACTTATATGATTTTGTCGATTAATCGATTAGTTGATGTAATCGACAGAGCTGTGCTCTTTGAGAGGTGGTTAAGACGAGAAAAGCACAATATAAATGTAGTTAATTAACCATCTGTAAAACTGACTTTCCCCACAATTAATCCTACAAAAGCACCACTTTAAATCTTGTGTTTACCAGAAATGTGTTCATAAGTTTCTTGGAAATGAGTAATTAAGCATGAATAAGCATAAAAAATGACTCATCAACTAAAGAAATCTTAGTCGACTAAGACCAAAACGACCGATTAGTCGACTAATCAACTAAGAGGTGGCAGCCCTAAAAATTATCAGCGCTTCACCTGTTCAACTGACTTTAACAGTTTAGATAACACACTCGACTGTCCTGCTGTTACAAACGTGAACTAACCACAGACTGTTGCCTCATTCATGGCCTCACAGCGGTGCGTCGCTGCAGAACAGCAATGAAACACTGAATGGATATAGGGGAAATACAATTCGGTGTTATTTTTGGCATAAAAAAAAAGATTTGTTCTGGCCTGGCTGGAGTTCCCATTGGCCTGGCGTTCCGCCTGGCCTGTACAGTTATAGGGGAAACACTGGAGAGTGAGTCAGTATTTGTCAGTCAGTAATGGCATAAAAAGTATTGTTAGTAAAAGCTGTTAGCAGTTGGCAGATGGCTTATTGTGCGCTCTTGTTGCCCTTTCAGGTGATCAGAAAGATGGGCCAGTATCTCAAGATGAATCTTGTCGTCCCTGAAGAGTACATTGAGGGATTCATCAGAGCCAATAACACCTTCCTCTACCAGCTGGTGTTCGATCCTGTCAGGAGGAAGGTTGTACCCCTCAACCCGTACCCAGAGCACATGGACCCAGCCACCCTCAGCTACGCTGGACTGTATCCTCCTGTCCTGAATCACAGAAGACGTGTTGCCACCTTCGTAAATAGTGGAAATGATTTAGTGTCACCCTTGTATTTTATTTAGAAATAGAAAATTGCAAGTTCGTCATATTTCATCCTTGATGATTTTGAATCCAGTAATCTAGGAGATGACAAAGGCTTGCAGATGGCCTTAGGAAACCTTGACATCAACACCATGGAGAGGATAGATGACTTCAGCCCAGACAAACCCATTCCCCAGGTATCAGATCACAGTCTATTTTGATAAGCAGGTCTGCTTTAACTAAGTGTCACCTTTTAATATAGAACAACTTTGCAAATGTCCTCTTGAGGTTTCTAAAGCCCGCAGTCGCAGCTGGAACTCCTCACCAGCCCCCACTGGGACCAGTATCTGGAATGGAGGCTCAAAGCTAGCATCTGCTGCCCCGCCCCAGTCTACTGCCTCCCCAGACAGGCCTCCCTCCACCAGGGGCAAGGAGAGAATCATCAGCATGGTCGGTCTCAGGCTGCCCTGCAAAGGCCTGCAGGCGAAGAGACCACGAGAAGGTGAGCTGTTAATGTGCAGTGTTTACATTGCTGCTTTTTATTATTATTCCCAGTTGCTCATCTGTACAGGATATGAAGGAGTTTGTGACTTGACAATATATTGATTAAACTAGTTTCTGTCAAGGCAATCATTTATTTTCATTTACACATAGAAATTTAATTAGACATCTAATTGCATTTAAGCTGACTGAAGAAGCTTATAGACTTGGTTGACAATGGTCAAGATGGTAGGATCCCATCACTTCTTGAAGGCCTGGGCCTCTACTTTGACAACAGAGTCCTATACATTGTTTTTGGAAATACAGTACATTATTCCCCCTAAACTTGAAGGGTCCTCTTCGCACCATTTCAGTTCTAAACTGACTCCTTGGTGACAGCAGGCCCCAGAGCTCCCGGATCAACCGGTGGGACTCCAGATTGAGATACTTGGCTTAGTATTTCAGCACTGGTCGATGGTCCAGGGGAAGTGGTTTCATCTTCACTTGATTCTTCTGGGTCTCAACTCACTGCTGCTGTCTTGTTCCTCATCTCCTCTGGGGTCTGGGTCTGCTTCAGCTCTTATTTTGAAGATGTAGTTCACTATGGACAACTACAAGCATTCTCTCACTCTGCTTTGAACACAGACCACCACCACCAGGGGGTGACATAACTCCTTTAGAATCATTCTGGAATCCACCTGCAGCTGTCGCCAGCTCAGACAAGCGTTATTGATATATTGTCTCTGCTTTTCTTCATGTTTTATTTTTATTCTCCCTCACATTGTGCTGCTCATTTGCTAAGCTCAGCTGCACATCATGATATTTGAATTCATTGACTTGTTGCTAAGAGGAGTTTTTATGCTTTAACTTGTCATCATTACACACAACTGAGTCCATGTTTCTCCTTTACTGTTGTAGGGGATTGTATGGGGATTGGAATGTCTAGCTAGTAAACAAATGTCTAGACTAATTAATTATGCTATTTTGACTGACCTCATGCATGCTAGTAGCCACGTAAGTTAGCTTAAGGATTCAGAAGCAATTAAGCAACAGCTTAATTCTGTCTTTGTTTCCTTTTTGCGGAATATTCGCCTGCATACAATTGCATATTCAGCTTAAAGGGCGGGCGGGTGCTGTGTACGTGCATATTATATAGTTTGAATTGAAAAATAAACTTTCAAATGTAGTTTGCAAGGATAAAACTTTTTTTGCCTTTAGTGTGTGCTGATAAAGAATTGGTGTAACATTTTTGCTCGCTACGTGTTCATCCAACCAATTCCTCCTTTTATGAAATAAATTACCTACCCTACCCTAGGTACTGTAGTTGATCCTTTAAGGAAACTGAATCACCGTGACAGCAAAATACTAGGTAGGTTATTACAAAAAGCAGAATGGAGATCAGCAATGGAGCAAAACGATAAAAGCAGCAGTGTTTAGCCTTTTATGGACTGTACTTTTCTTTTTCCTCCCATAGACTGTAGTGTATCAGACCAAGATGTGCTACAGCAGTACTTGTGCTCCAGTCAGAAGCGATCTAGGTCAGACCAGCATCCAGACAAGCCAACATTACCCAGTCAGCCCCGGCCGCGCAACCGCTTTGCCACGCTGCTGCAGAGGAGGAACCAGGGAGCTGAGGAGGACGGCCAGGCCACATGCAGCAGGTGACTTCATCAACCACATCTAATGATCCTCTTCTTATTAACTCATGTAGATACTAGTGGTCGAGCTCCAGGTCAAGTCTTTGAGCTGGAGTCCCAGTCAAGTCTCTGGTGGTTATAATGAGTGTTGTAACACTTGCTGCATTCCATCCAGGCTGCTCACAACACTGCATAGCTATATATAAGGAATTTAAAGCATGTCAAATGTTATTATGACTCCTTTATCTATTATCATACAGTATCAGCTTTGTTGTTGTTGTTGTTTGCTATGTAATCAGTGTATACAGGATATTGCAATATGTCAAAAACACCGGGAATGCTTTACTTTGTATGTTAATAACTGTATTTTGCCTTGTTCCATGAACATACAGTACATACCACATATTGCTATTGGTATCAGGAAAATATTGCTAATTATTAGCAATAACTGTAACCTATTTTTCACTTACAGAGCACAACCATGTAATGTGCATTGTGTCTACAACTAATGACAGCCAATGAACTACTGTCAGTCAACCCATGCCCCAGACTCTCAGACCCAGCGTAACCTTAACTAATATATATTAGTTATATGATCAACAATAAACCTGTAACTGGTTTGCAGCCAACATGAATAATTAACGTAATGGCAGTCAGCGAGATGTAAATGATTACGTAATTCCCCCCCAAAAAACAAACAAACAAACAAACAAACGCTCCTTCATCTTCTCACATCTAGCAGACGACAGGCAGAGTTTACCTCCGTAGGTTGTAGCTAAAGCAAGAAGCAAGCTAATGTTAGCTGAGCTAAACTGTTTTCTAACCTATCAGGGTGTGTTTTCAGGTGTCAGAATCCTTTTATCTTGATACCACATATTTTGCATCAGCAATTATTTAGTTTGGGCCTTGTTGTCTGACGTTTTTAAAGCCAAAGCTTCTGGTGAGTGACACAGCAACTGCTGGTGCGTCAACATGTTTGTTGTCCTCTCTCATGTGTGGCCACGCGCAGCAGATACCTTACCTATTACATGTTACGCAGGTTAGAGGTTATGCAGGGAGGGCAAGAAGTTTCCTAAAAATAAAGATTGTTCACATGTTCCACATCTCGAGTCTGAAGTCTTTTAAGGACGAGTCTCAAATCAAGTCTGAAGTCACTGTGTGTGCAACTTAAGTGCGACTCGAGTCCGAGTCTCGAACTCAAGTCTCCATCTCTGACACACAGAGCCAGTTTACCCCTCTAAAATGTCTACTAACTAACATTAAGTGGTGACTTGGTCACTTCTTTCGGGTCCAAACTACTCCTGCTGCTACTCCATCTTGCCATTTCACTCTTTGAAACAAAGTAAATGAGATTTTTCCCAAGATGTTGTATTAGGGCTGAACGATTAATTGCATTTGCGATAATATCGCGATATATTAAAACGCGATTTCCTAATTGCAAAGGCTGCGATTTGGTCACATGACTCGCGAGAGCAAATCAGTCTGCACTCCGCAGAGAAAGCATCAACTAGCACGCTAACGCTACGCTGTACCTTGAGCTGATTTCTGTCATTCAAACAACTCTGAGTTGTAGTTTAAAACTTTTACAGCCATTTTAATAAAATGAAGGGTTTTATTCTGGTTTGAGTCCATACGTGCAGTTAATGGATACAGACACACAGAACTCAAGGCTCGGTTAGCAACGATTAGCTCTGATTAGCGGTTAGCTCCGTTATAAAGATATGAGTGGAGGAGCTGCCACTGAGAGGGGTAACAACCAGACTCTGATAAATGACGTTCGGGGAGCTTTCACAGCAGTGTGGCCGCGGTGTTTCAACAGTTTTATTAGTACAGTTAACCCCACGGCAAGAACACCAGCAACTAGCTAACGTAACGATAGCCTCTCTGAACAAGTGCACACGGCAGCACGCAACTTCACGAGGGGGAGGGGCTGGAGGCAGCTCCTCTCTATGCACTGTAAAAAATGCAAATACACTGTGTGTGTGTGTGTGTGTGTGTGTGTGTGTATAGATATATACTATATACTATATTTTTACTTATTTAACTGTCTAGTGTGTAATTGTGTGTTCATACTATAAATTATTATATTATTCTTTGTTGAATAATACAGAAGACAAAGAGCTTAAAAAAATAATCGAATCGCAATATTTGGGGAAAAAATCGCAATTAGATTATTTTCAAAAATCGTTCAGCCCTATGTTGTATTATTCCTTTACACCAAGGGCTACATTTGTGATCGCAACATTTACCAGAAAAATTAGGATCATAATTTTTTGCCATAGCCATGCAGCCTTAGCCAAAGCCTTTGTTCTGGGTAGAAGGGTCGGTCTGGAGAGCACAATCAGCTGGTTAAACAATACCCTCGGTCTTGTTGGCGTGACTCCCTGCACGAAAAGTGAAAGAACACACCTGGAGAAGCGGTAGAAAATGTTTAAACCCAGCAATATCTTTCGTCAGCGATGAGGTTAACAATATGAGGTAAAATGAAGTCAAATCAAGGCGATTAGAAACCACAACAAAAAACACAGGAAGTTACACGAGCTACTGCAACAAGCGGCCCCGTCTTGCATCCCACTGTATAGTATAGTGATGCGGTTGTGTTTATTCTCACATGTAGGTTTTTCAGCAGTTCCAGTCCAGCATCCAGTCTGAGCACTCAGGAGTCTGCTCAGGAGGATTCCCTTCAGGATGCCAGTCCCACTCATGACAGTTCTCCCAGCACCCAGACCAATGACAGCGATGGTCCTGACATTCCATCTGTGGAAACCCCCAGCCCGCCTCCATCACCCAGCACCACGTCTCCCAGTGCAGCCAGTCAGGGCCTCAGGCTGTTTCACTGGTCAGGCAGCTCCACCCCCACTGAACAATCGAGAATGCCTCAGTCCACTTCAGGCCTGGTCGCCCTGCAGCAGTTTCAGTACAAGAAGGACACAAAGAGCCATAGACCCCCTGAAGACATGTCCCCCATATGTCAGTCCTCCACTGGCACTAACCCAGAGGAAAAGGATGACCTCCCAGATTCCCCTCCCTCCCAGGACAGCGCCTACTTCTCCCAGTCCCAGCCTTCCTCCCACCAGGAGGATGCTGCATCGGTAAGGTCATACAAATCTCCACTGCCTTTAATAATGTTTATACATCCCTTGTGGTTAGATCAGCCTTCACACATCATCATCATCATCAGAGTTTCATGGCAGGGTGGGTGTACAGAAAGCTATTCCGGTAGCATGGCTTTGTGGTCTTACATGTCTTTCACGTGCTTCCTCAGGAAATGAATTTAAGCAAAGATTCTGAGCTAGAGCAGAGTCCCACACACTCAACAGAAGCAGGCACGAAACCTGGCATGCTGAGATCAAAGGTAGGTGTGTGCCTGAGTTACATCCAATATTATACTTAGTTTTAATAACATCTTAGATTAATTCTTTTAAAAGCACTAAGTATCCCCAGACTTTCCTTACTGTTAGACGGTGGAGGGATGTGTCAGTCTGCCTCATAGAGCTGTAAACCTCTAATGAATTTCATTAGCAGGCGTTTGATTTCCCTTGACAGCATGGGATATATGCTGGTAATGAGGTTATTCCACCCTGTCAAGCAAATAAACATAACATATTACCATCCAACTTGTTTTCTTAACCACCAAAGCATGTCATTCATTAAGCTGTAAAAAACAGTGATTGATATTTGTAAGTTCAAGAAGTCTCCACAGCTTTAACCGGTATGAGAAATGATTTAACCATTCAATGCTCCTCTTACACAGGACAGTACATTCTGGGAAGAGGTTCATTGTAATTTCTCTATATACAGTAATTCAGGAAAGCTATAGTACAGAGTTGGAGGCGGGATGTGGTTAGCCTAGCTTAGCATAAAGACTGGGAACCGGGGGAAACAGATAGCCTGTCTTATGTTAAAAAGTACACCTACCAACACCTTAAGGCAGCTACACACAGAGCCGACGGCCGACCGTTGGCAGAAAAGCCAGTGTGACTGATCAGTCTCCCCGAGTTGGTCAAAAAAGTGCCTCAGAACACACCAAAGAGACGAGACGTAATACGTCTCCATAGCAGCAGGCGGCGCTGATCTGTATTGTCGCCCAGAAAATGAAAACCGGCAGCTGATTGGACGAACGCGTCACATGGATCTGGCTGCTGCTTCCGGATTTTGGATTTTTCAACCGGCCATTAATGGCGACTCTTTCAGAATACGATCTCATATTTTACTAAAATAGTTCACCGAAACGTGTTTCTGAAAACATTTTAAGAGAGAAATAGGCCGTGCAGTTGCTGAATCTGTCTTCATTTCAGATCGACAAAGGTCAGTTTAAAAGATTTTTGTCAGATTTTGAGAGGCTTAGTCACGCTCATTCCGCTCCTCGTTTCCGGGTGAGTCCCGACTGCCCTGTCTCTGACTGAACACGTCAGGTCGGCCAAAATGAAGGCTGACGGCTCCTCGGACGGACGACGGCACGGAATACACCGAACAGACTTGAGTCACCGACCTCACCAGACTGTCAGACGGCCGATTATCGGGTTGGTGTGTAACTGCCCAGAGAGCAGGGGGGGGATACAGAGGCTTAACTACTTGGGAACTACCTCCTTCTTTAGTTTGTTTTCCCTCTTCTCTTTCTCTTCTGTCCCTCTCTCTCTCACTAATTACAAGCCCAAAAAACAACAATGCTGTATATGTGGTCAAAGTCTGTATCAAATGACCTCCAACAAAGTCAGGCTGCGTGTGCAGCATGTTAAACATTAAATGTAAAACGTAGGTATTTCACATATTGGGGAACTGTGAGAGCTGTATTGAAGCAATCACAGTCTGCGTTTTTTTTAGATTTAGTCCTTTATTCTACAGGACAGTTGAAGACATGAAGGGGCAGAGAGGGGGGATGACATGCACCAAAGGGCCTCGCTGCAGCGAGGACTGAGCCTAAGTACATGGGGCGCATGCTCAACCAGGTGACCTACCCAGGTGTCCTGTGCAGACACAAATTTAAAACTGGCAACTTTACCGTGATCATTTCGGGAAGCTAAAACAATCTCTGCACCCGACTGTTGTTTGCCAAGCACGCAACATTTACATTTCTGTTTGTGCATGGATTAAACAAGCATGTTACAATGTCTTTATTAATAAGCTGTAGAGGTGTTGGTAGGTGTATTTTATAACTTTGGACAGAGCCAGGCAAGCTGTTTCCCCTGCTTCCAGTCTTTATGCTAAGCTAGGCTAGCCACAGCATGCTTCCAGCTCTGTATTTAACACACAGACATGGGACTGGTATTCATTGTCTTATCTCTCTCTTGAATTTTTTATTCAATTCACGATTAAAAAATAATGAAGTTCAAGACATTTTTCAGCAATTAAACATATTTTCTTTTCGGTTTTTATTCTTGTCTCCCATACATGGTCTTTGTCCGTCCAGGTTTCAGGTCTGTCGAAGCTGAAGCCCAGCAGCCAGCGTCCAGCAGCTAAGGTGCCAACATTGGGCCCGGCCAGGGCCAGTGGACTGAGCAGGAAGTCTGTGGGTTCTGCGAGGAAAACCTCTTTGTCCAATAACGAGAATAACCCTGGAGCCCAGGCCACCATCAGCAGCCTCTGGAAGAACTTCAGCTTCAAAAAGTAAAAGAGAAATACTCAGGTTACTTTGTAAATTAATAGAATATTTGAATATTATTTTATCACTTTTCACTTTCTGACCTATTGGAAGAGAGCTGCAGAGCATCTGGACCAAACAACTGTGTGTGTGTGTGTGTGTGTGTGTGTGTGTGTGTGTGTGTGTGTGTGTGTGAGAGACTGCAGACCATGGCTTATTAGAAGGGGAGATACTTACTTGATCTGAGCAACGTGGGCTTATTGTTGGTTGCAGAAATATTGAATTCAGTATATTCTCTTGGAAAAATGTCATGGGTCAGGGACAATAGCCAGATTTGCATCTTGTTCATCACAGTAGAAGGTTTTTGAGTCCAGCAGAAACCAGATTGTCCACATAGTTTAAAATCATTGTCATGGTAGGAAAGAGGAACAGTTTCAGGCCATAGACATGTAAACAATGTGGCATCGTGGCTGTGGTGTCAGTAACTTTAATCAGTGACATATCAGTTTCTAATGGACCAGCTCTAACACCCCCTCCCCCCCTTGGTTGTGTGTTTCAGAGATCCCCAGAAGATGGCTGCCTGTAAGAAAGGTGAGCCCATGTCTCCCGTCAAAGACAACGTGCCGGCCAGCTCAACTCAGACGGACATGAAATTAATCGGCAGCTTCTGATTGGCTGTGAATATTCCACACAGCGCTGAGCGCTCGGTGTGGGAGCCAAGCTTTTAAACATACCATGTATGTTAATGATTTCTTAATGTATAGTTTTAAATAAAGCAACTGTCTTCGGATGCATGTTGACCTTGTTGAGTTTACTAAACGGGTTGCATCACGTCTTGCTGTCGCTCTAACACAGCAGTCAAAGAATGTGTCACCTGATAAAAATGCAGAATGCATACTTGAGTGTTTACTTAAAATGCCCTACCCACATGCAAGCTGAGGAATGTGGGGATGAGCCGGCTGGCTTTCTGTCTACAGTGTAGTGTTGAGTATCTTCACCTCAGCTGAAATTCAAAACCATTTCACAGAATAGTAACAAAATAGACAACAAACCAAATAAACGTATGTATAAATGACACCATCAGCCCATCATACTCGTCTCTCCCCAGCACAAAGCGTCTTAGGAGCCTCCAGAAAGTTTAGGTCCTTTCCCCGTTTTCTAGTATAGACATCCAACCTGGTAAACTGTTTATATGACATTTTTTCAAACGCCGCCACCCTAACCATCTCACAAGCCCACTGCTGGATTGACAACATCCCTTCATCCCTTCATTCTTCCATCCTCTTAAAATAATCTGTCTGGCTATCATTAAACTAGTCTGGAGCTTCTTATGTGCCTATCCATCCCGCTTAGGACTGACCCATCTCCCAGAACAAATACTGTAATCTTGGGCTAAATTGAACCTGGGTCCCTGCAATCAGACATAGGTTATCATGTATCCCAGTCCAGAATTCCTGGCCCTCATCACTGGACCATAGGACATGAAGTTATTGAAGGCCGTCCTCTGTCTTACATTTCCAACAATTTGGTAAACAATCTGGAGGGAGTCCAATAGAAGCGATGCATAATCTTGAACTGAATGAGGCGCACCCTCACATGTCATAGTTTTAATATTCCTACAGATTCTGTCCCACTCCTCATCATCCAGTGTAATACTCAGATCCCTTTCCCATGTCTTTTTGAGGGCTGTCCAGGCTCCATCCCCCAGGTTCTGCTTAAGCATAGAATAATACCACGAAGCCTCATGACCTTTTCCGTATTTCAACAACACCTTATCTAAACACTCTGGTGCCTTATGGGCTTAAGAACTGGATCCAAAAATCCCCACACACCCCCCCCCAACAGATGGTGAAGTTGTAAATATCTCAAATATTGAGACCTAGGGATTCCACATTGCTGTACCACATCCTCAAAGGATTTCAATTTCCCTCCCTTCTCCAACCAATCCCTGTAAAAAAGGGAGATCTACCGATAACACTTGAAGTATTTAGATATGGATCCAGTTCAGACAAATAGGCTGATTTATAATAGCTAATAATATGTTGAAATTATGTTAAGACATTATACACTTTTTTTTAAAGCATTTTTAGGCCTTTAGACAGGACAGCTGTATATAGGAAATGGGGAGTGAGAGGGGCAATGACATGCAGCAAAGGGCCGCAGGTCGGAATTGAACCCACGGCCGCTGCGGCAAGGACTGAGCCTTTGTAAATGCGTTCAATAAATGAACAATAATTTGGTGACCCCCCCTGCACTAACCCTAATGATCCCCTAGGGGTCCCGGATCCCCTGTTGAAGACCTGATCTAAACTAGAACTACTTCCTATGTTCCAGGAGTGAAGTTATTGGATTCGACAGCTGAGCAGTAGGCCTACAGCAGGCTGAGCTTCCTGTGTGTGAGCGTTGTCTTTACTGTCCGTAATAACAGCAGAAGGGTTGTCGAAGAGAAAAGATGGATATGTACAGAGTGACTTTTATTACATTAGTTATTCCACAGTGTTGCTGTGGGGCAGAATTCCTGAGCTAACCCAGATACCAGGCATGCTTTAGTCGCCTCTCAACCAGCTTTACTTCTTGCACAAGGGCCATGGCAAGCTCCAGCCCTGACGTGTGTCTCCTGATGACAATCTGCAGCACCATGCTTCCTGAGGACAGGTGAAGAGACAATGGCAGCATATTTGAGCTGGTTTTTAATAATAATGTTTACTCTTTATTAAAATGGGGATATTACACTATGTTATTACACACTGCACTGCATAAATGCACTAATGGAGAGATGTCAGAAAGTGGCTGTGACTGCTGAGCTGGTGGGGGTGGGTTGGTGCCCAGGAGGTGAACTGGCATCTCTCCAGCTACCAGTCTACACTCCGTACTTTGGTCTGTAAGGGGTCTTGAGCCAGCAACCCTCCGGTTCACAACCCAACTGCCTACAGACTGAGCTACTGCCACCACCATGTATTTTTTTTCTTTTCTTTCAACTACAATATGTTTTGTCACCATGCTTTTTATCAATTTATCACAAGGAATACAAAATACAATTGCAGTGACATGCTGCATGAACACATGGTTTATGGGTGTTTAAATGAGACAACAATGCAGGATGGTAATCATGAGGACATAAAACATTATGTTTCTATGCTCCACCTAGAAACGGCTGCAATTAAAAGAGGTGTGAAAATAGTTGCTCATTATGAGAAGTGATTAGGCCACAGGTGGACTGCAGGCGTAACACAAATTTACACACAACACAAATCTATAATTAGGCTACAAACATGTTACACAGGATCTTCTTTGAGCAATGTAACAGAGATGAAAAAACTTTAACATGTAGATTGATTACTAGTAATTATTTAATGTATTCCAGTGATAGCTTACTTAACATTTTCTATGTCGTCGTTTGTGCAGATGTGATGAAGATAGATTATCCAGTTTCTTGTGGAAAGCTTAATAAATTAAAGCTTGTGCTGTGTAATAGATGTAGAATGTTTGGAATTGATCCTATTGAACTGAATTACATTGAGCAGATGTCATTTGTTACTGTGGTAGAGGTGATGTGTTCAGAAGGCTGTGCCTAATGTGTCTACTCTGCACAACAGTGTGGTGAGAATGCCGTTTCACAGCATTCCCTTTTGAACACATGAGACATGAGCAGAGAATGTTTCAAGACCTGCCTCTCTGATTGACACATTTTAAGTCAGCACAATATCAAGTCAGTCAGTGCATCATTATACAACATTAACTGGCTAAACAGGCTGTACATGTGTACATCTGAGGCAGAAAAAAGACATTACGATCATTGAAAGTTTGAATAGTTTGGTAAAAACTGACTCAATTCAGGAAGCACAACTGTTGGAATCTGAGCAATCTCACTTTTAGGCGGTGTTCAGGTAATCTAAGAGCATCTTCAGAGGTTTTACAAATACTGATAACATGTATTACATGTTAGGATTTGGTGTGTGTGTGTGTGTGTGAGACAGAAAGGTGTGCCAGATGTTTGTTGGGTGACCATACAGATGTTTTTTTTATGTTTGTGTATTTTTTTATGTTATCTGTTAATTGTTGGAGCAGATGATGCAAGAACATTTTCTGTGTGAACAGACCAAGTCTTATCTTATGACCATGTGAGGTTGATGGAACCTTCACGCCTGCACATCCACAGTTTGATCGCTGTCATGCAAATGTATGAGACCCACAGGTTGGTGACAGCTGCTCCAGGAATAACTCAGCCTACTTTAATGCCCCTTTTAGCTGTATAAAACAAACTCTTCTTTTCACATCATCATATCGCAATATGCAACATCTATATCCTAAAGGTGTTGAAATATTCAGCTTCATTGGCACTACTCCCACAAACAGCTGTACCCAATATTCAAATGCACCCAGCTAGTGCTGTATAGGTCTCTGTTTGTGGTACACACACATCCATTTGTGTTGAGCAAAGTTTCATATCAGTCTGTCTTGGTTTATAAAACTAACAATGGTTTTATCAAAGTCATTTTGAGGCTCACAGGTAGAGCTAGTTGTGTTACAACTGGCCCTGGACAATTATTAAAAAAACATTAACATTTTTTTCTAAATTTAGAAATGAATTGCATGGGTTTACCACCAGTGTCAGAATATGTAATATTCTTTTCCATCTTCTAATGACGCCCTCTTTGGAAGGAACTTGTATTAACACCTATTTACCACATCCTCACAGTCAGAAGGGGGAGGGGAGTTTACAATAGTGTCATATTTTTGGTGGGGTGTAAGCACTGGCTCTACTACTATAGCCTGTACATTTGAGAAAGTGACATACTAAATACGACCTTTCGTACAAGTCTGACAGGAGTGTCAGTGTTGCTCCCGGCCGACATTACTGTCTCTAAGAGGCTGTAGTGGGCTGGCTTCTATAGCTCTACGCAACATACTGGTGTCATATGAAACTAAAATGCTAAGGCATCCATTGGAACCCAAATAAGGCTCTAAAGTTAGGCTAAATTATTCTATGGGTACAACGAGTCTCCCTTGTACAGAAATGCCCAGTGTACGCTAAGCCTATGAAGTTTGGGCTGTTGTTTTTCCTTGTGCTGTGCAAATGTGCAAGCAATGGTGGCCACTGCCCCCGCCTCGACCCCCCTCTGGCCCCCCTAACTGTGGCAAATATTTTCATATATTTTCATTTTCATTTTTTACCCCACCTTTATCCCCAAAGAGGAGATATTATTCATGTGCAGCGATAAATTAAGTGTAGGTTAACACTGACTGAATGTTCCTGTGTTTATTGTTATGTGTGTATCATTAGTCTTTTGTAGAACCAAACATATGGAGGGCCGGTGATATGCAACACTTGTGCTTAATATATTTGCTACCCCTAAAATCACATTTGGCCCCAGCCTGGCCCCTCCATTTGAAATGGTCTAGAACTGCCACTGCAAATGTGTTATTTTTGCCTCTTTTTTTTAAATGATGTATTTGAATATTTCTGCATACTGTGGTCCCTAAGCAGTCTTGGAACAGCATACATTGGTTCTGACAGGAAATATGAGACTCCTGGGGATTCAATGAGCACAGTTGTGTTCATGTGTGATGTTAGTCCCCATAGGAGCCATTTCATCGAGTGAATCAATATCTTTGAAACTTGACCTCACTGTATACAATGAGCTGTTGTGGCCCTCGAGGATACTCACAGCCTCATGAAACTTTACAAGCACAGACTACAGACCGAGGGCGTTCAGAAGGTGTATGGCTTTCCTAGGTATATTAACAATAAGGGGGTTTCTGAGCAGTGCTGGAACAGAAGTGCTCAACAGCCAATCGCCAAAAGAGGCAACTCTTGCAGAGATCTCCAAAAGGTTTTGATACTAAATCACAACAAGGATTTTCTATGGTGTTTCTCAAGTTCTCGGTGTCTTAATGTGGTATTGCGGAGGGATTTTTATCAATTCTCAAGTGGTAAAAAATGGTTAAGTTTAGCACCAAATCTGTGTAACAAATGGTATCAACCCCAGAATTGCTGCAATATCTTATGGGACATAAGTACGCATGGGAATTACCATCATACTCTTCAAACAGCCTAAGCAAAATACACAAATATTACAGATTTATGACTAGAAAACCTTGACAACGTGCTGAGCTGCATCTCAGATTCATCTTCAGGTTCCCAGCTGTCACATGATGTACAACACTTCTATGTGGCATTTACTGTTCACCTGCTGTCTGCTCCTTCTAAAAAAGACAACACTGGATCTATGGCACCCCTTTTTTAAATTGTTATTTGAATTTTGAAATCACTTTATCAGGTGAAGGAACAGTGGTTTCCTTGACATAGATACAGTCACCAGACCCAGTGCAGGCTCTGAGGGCCTTAGAGGGATCCAGTGGTGAGGCGATGTGCTGCAGTATGACCTATGTACATTGAACACTTCAGGAACTTGTTCCACCAACCAGTCACTTCTCCTTCTCAGACTGCTCTGTTTGAATTGAGACCTGAAGAGGTAAAACTATGTCATTTTTGCACAATAAAAAAGTTCAGATAGGATGAGAGTCAGAAAAACACCCTCTCCACTCTCAGAAAAAATGACCAGAAATCACATATATGTCTCTGAATGTTTTATTAACTCTGCTGACTGTTCAACTGTGCTTACTGTAAATTGTATTAAGCTCTAAATGTTGTTTCAAAGCTTTCTCCACAATGCCAGTGAATAAAATACTCAAACCTTTATTATTTATCATTTTGTAGTCCCTAAAGTAGCCAAATGGAAACTCATTAAATCTAAAAACATGGTATTCCTCTCATACATTACCCACAATGTAGGTTTGAATTGAATGTTGATGACACTAAAAGCTTCACACCAGAGGACCCGCTGCAAAGGAAGCTGGCTCGCTGAAGAGCAGAGTTAGAAAAGAGACATAGGATGAGTGGATCCTCTGAGAACATCTCTAAATCTGCATCACAACCCACAAGATCAGTTTCCCTTCAGCTCTAGATGGTTGCAGTCATGTCTGAACTACAGGAGCTAGCCAGCAGCTACATGTAGCAGCTGCTAACATTTAACATCTTGTGCTTGTGGCAAATGGAGATTGAGAAAGGCAGCTAAGGACAGAAAAATACATATAAGACATATTAACATGATATTAGATTCTTTTTCTTTATCCAGACATATGGAGTAAACAACACAACATAGGCTATAGGCCTATTATGTGTGAAACCAAACCCTGATCCTGGTGTCTCTGTGGCTCTCATAGGGTGAAGGGCCGCTGGCTCAGTTTTCCCCATTCTCTATTCCCATTTCATTTGTTTTTCTTTGAAGCTTAAGTGTATAACTTTTTGATATTAATGAACGTCCGTTACATTCAAGCCATTACCAAATGAGTTGCTATAAAGTTAATTAAGACTATCAGCTCCACACAACTCTCTCTGGATTTCTCAGTATGACTATGTTCAGAAGATTGTGGCGTCAGGAGACTTTAGAAGATAATGACCTCTTCTGAAGAGTCCATCATGTTTTTTTAATCCTCCGTGTCATCCTTGGTTACTAGCAACTGTGTGGAGGAGGGGGGAGGGGGGGTGTTGTGCGATCACAGAAGGCTTGTATCATGTGGACGCGTCGACAGTTTTGTTGTCATTACTTAGAATTCCTCATGGGGGAGACAGAAACTACGCACTATAGCTTTAATGTTATGGCCACCAGTTTCACAGTTTTTCTCAATTGTTTACACACTAATACTGGTACTTGAGACACAATGACCACAACATGTAACTCATGCACCAACCCCCTCAACCAATTCTGCTGAACTACAAGCACAATGTCTGCTTTACACTCAAATTGCAGTTCTAAAACACACTTTTTTTCAAAACACTACACACAATTCTCTGCATTTGGCACAATTTTTATGAAGAAAATCTCTTGTTTTCACAAGGAGCACACTGCCATTCAAATTCTAAAGTTAGATTGCCCTATTATGCACACTGACTCATCACATGGGCAAACACCTGTCACACAGTTTTACAATTAGCAATCAGAGCTTTAGCATAAAAGGGCAACAGGTGAGCTCCTCTGTTTTGGAGCAATGGATGCCAACATTGGAAACAGAGGCAGAGCCAGAGGAGTGAGAGTAAGAGGAGGAGGACGGGGTCGAGGACGAGGAAGGCCAAGGACCGTAATCTCTGATGAGATCCGAGCCACTTTAGTTGACCATGTGGTTAGACCATCAACCATGGTCTAACAATGAGGGAGGCTGGACGAAGACTACAGCCAAATTTGAGCAGGTACACATAGCATCCATCATCCGGACTTTTCCAGAAATGAGAATCGGTAAGAAATCTACTCTCACTAGAAAATTGCAGTACTGCATATCAATACAGTACTCAATGAGTACAGTAGTACAGTATTGCCTGTGGACTGTTCTGTAGGACTGTAAAAATAAAGTATGTTTCAAGTATTTGGGAAATGTAGTCCTACTTTGTATTCCTACACAGTATTTACAGTATTTTACTATTTGTTTGAACGTCTTCTGTCTCCTGAACAGGAAACTGAAATCATGAACATGGTCCTAGAAAATAACGCCATAACATTACGGCAAATACAAAGACAAATAATAGAAAACAATGAGATATTTCAAAATATTGATAGGGTAAGCTTATCAACACTGGACCGTGTCTTGCGCAGAAATAATCTGAGGATGAAGCAGGTCTACAGGGTGCCATCTGAACGCAATTCAGAAAGAGTCAAAGAATTGCGATATAACTATGTGCAAGTGAGTCCTATACAATCCCACAATTGATGCATACTCTCAACACTGTATAAATTATACATATTTCAGTATTGTAATCATAATGATTGTGCTTCACAATAGTGACCACTCCAAGTCTATTTCTGATATTGTCTTGTGTGTTTCAGAGAGTCCTTGAGCGAGGAAGAGGGGAAGGAATATCATCGGCCAGCGTGCCATTGTTAGTCCCTGGCCAGCGCGGAGGGAACATCACAATGTGTGCAGCGATTACCCACCATGGCGTCATCCATCACCATGCTACCCTTGGCCCATCTGATCACATTCCTGGACACCCTACACAACACCCTCATTCCACCAGATCAGGTAGACGGCCCAGAGCAGCTCAGGTATGTTGTCATTTGGGACAACGTAAGTTTCCACAGGGCTGCTCTGGTTCGTAACTGGTTCACTGCCCACCCACGCTTTTTAGTTGTTTATCCCCCTCCATAGTCTCCATTCCTCAATCCTATTGAGGATTTTTTTTCTGCCTGGAGATGGAAAGTGTATGACCGAAATCCACAAACGCGTATACCCCTTCTCCAAGCTATGGAAAATACATGTGGAGTTATAGCAGTTGATGCTTTTCATGGCTGGATTGGCCATGCTAGGCCATATTTCCCCCGCTGCTTGGCCAGGGAAAACATTGTTTGTGATATGGATGAGGTGCTGTGGCCAGACCCAAACACAAGAGAGGATGCAGCATAGGTTTATTTATTTTTTACTGTAACTGTATACAGTAAATTCTTCTGTTGTTTTGTATGTAGACCACTGTATGTGCAACCTTGTGTTGGTTGGGATGTACACTGTGTACATTGTTTTTGTGGGAAAAATAAAATATTTGTTACAGTGTATTTGTGTGTTCTGAGTATAAAAACTATATTTTACTCAAATATTACTCAAATATTTTACAACACACTTTTGTATGTACTGTCTGTAGTAAGTGTAACACTGAACAAAAAGAAGGCCTAAGTCATTCTGATGAATGGAGATAAGTGTTTTCCATTGAGCACATCAGTGTTGAACTGGTTCGTGTGTGTGTGTGTGTGTGTGTGTGTGTGTGTGTGTGTGTGTCTATTCCACAGGTATTCATTATAAGGCACAGGTCTGAACCTGAAGTGGAGGCAGTGAATGGAACATGAATCGAGGAGCCGTGTTTTTTTTTTTTCCTTGTCTCTGACTTTACAAAAAGCAGCCGTCGGCTAACAGACGTGTGCAAACAAAATCACCATCAACCCCTCACTCACAATGTACTCTCACTTTTTGGTCACTTGACAGTAAATCGAATTATGCATTTTACTAAATCCAAGATTGTCTCCAATGTAAATCGAAGGAAAATGCTTACAGTGTGGAGCTTTAGAAACCAGTCTTGTGTCTCATTTGATGCTATAAAAAGAATTCCTTGCAGAATTACATGTTTTATTTGTGAAACTTACCCTTATTTCTGCTGTGACGCTTTAATCTTGACAGATCTTTGTTATTAACTGTTCCAAAACAAATGTATTTGGATGTCAGAACACTTTTCTAAGCAGATAAAATGACTTATTGTTAGAACTAAATCCTAAGCTGCAGAGCTGTGTCTCTTCTCTCACTGGTCTGCATGGCCACCAGAGCTATAGGCTCTGTCAGCATCAGTCCACTGAGACAGCCCTCACTGCCAAAAACTCAGGAGCAGCACAACTCATTTCACATACGGGAACAATGTTCAGGGGACCTTGAACAATTACACAGGAACATTTAATAAACACGGTGCCTCAGGAAGGAACTTGTTTTGGTGGAACATGTGTACGTTCAAAAGTAGTTTCAGTCGTGCAACAGAAAACTCAGATTGGACAGATAGTCTAGCTAGCTGTCTGGATTTACCCTGCAGAGATCTGAGGAGCAGTTAACCATAGTCCTCACAAATCCACCAGAGGTTAGAACGCCAACACAGAGACACAGGAAGGAGACGGACATCCGGCTGAAAAGAGGGACATCTGACGGAATTTCTGGTGGCAACGGAGCAATCCCTGAAATGAAAGGTTGTCGATATAGACTACAGTCACACAGTGCAGTGTGGTGCCGTCCCAACTCTCTGGAGTTCCTGTCTCCCCTAACTCATGCTGGACGTTTAGCTGAACCATTAAGGTAAACAAAGAAATTGCGGGCGCCAGGGGCGTAGCACAAAATTCTGGGCCCTGTAGAAAGGCATTTTCTATGGGCCCCTCCCTGCATCCACAGCTATTCATTCTAACATCTTTTTGGGCCCTGCTCACATGAGGGCCCTGGGTACTCAGTCCCCTTTTTCCCCCAGTCCAACACCCCTGGCGGGCGCCCAAAAGTCTCAGCACAGACAAACTGTGTTATGTGTTTGGTTTCAGCATGGCCTTGGCAGGGTGAGCAGCACTGTCTTATCATACTGTTACATCTCCTGTCATCTATGGAAGGACTCGTCTGCCTGGAAAAGTTATGATAAGATCTGGATCAGAAGATATCATGTAACATGGTTCTTTGCCATGGCTGTTGATATGTCTTCATCTTTGTACTACATGTGTAATTGTTGTCTAGCTCTGTGTATTTTTCTTTTTATTCCTTCTTTTGAGATGCTCAGGAACGCAAAATGAATTTTGGTGTGAACTGACAATAAAGTTGTATCGTATCGTATGAGGTTATGTTGGACACTGACTTGAATGACACCTGGATACCATTGTCTCAACATACAAAGTATGAGTTCTTAAGCTGAAAACTCCCTCTTCCTCATACCGCTGGAGCGGCGGCCAGCTGCCTGCCCGGTACGGCAACAGGTAGTCACACTGCTGGAGCGGGGCAACAGGGACACGCCCAGGTCAGGGTTTGCAAGTCAAGTCACACACGGCCTGTATTCAGAAGCGCTGCCTTTCAACTGTGTTGTATACAACATCAAAATATACCTTTTATGTCATATTTAATATCTCCAGATCAAAGCAGTGTAGAAAGGTTTTGTTTCAACAAGGTCCTCCATGTGATCGCAGGCCTTCCAGAAGCTTTGTAATCCAGCCTGGAACTGCAGGGTCTTTGTGCAATAAATCCATAATGATGAATCTATAAATCACGTTACGTAATGTTCAATATTTCTGCATCGCCTCAAGCTAGCGTCATTCTGATTATTTAGAATGAAAACTAACACCTGGGCCTTTACAGAGAGGACATGGCACACTAATTCCAAAACGATATATCCACAGCTGAACGATTATTTATTCATCTTTTCGTACGAAAAGCTATTGTTTTACTGTTAGCCCTGGCCATCATCACTTCCTGAATTCAGTGGGCTGAGCCAAGAGGCTATCTTGCTGACTTCTTCTTCTTTAGTGTTTTCATCTGCAATATTCTAGATGCTGCCACTTTTCTGACTGTTTTCCTAGCTGCTACATATACTAAACATGAAACAACCAAACTAAAATGATGATATAACAGCATAAATGTAATAAATAATGGGAATGGGACTTCATTCTCTGCTCCACCATATCTTTACATAGCAAATATTTGTTTATTGCTATTTTAATGTTAACGTTAAATAAGTCAATACATTTGAAATCTTTTCCAGTGATAAATGTCAAAGTCTCAAATCTATCCAACCCAGGTAAAGTGTTTTCAACTGTAGGGTTCTCAGAGTCCAGTACAATCCAGTCTACTGGTAACTCTAGTGTTGGTCTCACACATCTGGAGGAGACTGAGTCTGAAAACATCTGGTGATGCTAAGAGAAGCTATTGTTTCACCATGGGAAATAAAGCTTGACCCATAGTAGAGACTATGTATATATATATATATATATATATATATATATATATATATATATATATATATATATATATTAGGGCTGGGCGATATGACCTAAAAATAAAATCCCCGATTTTTTCCAAAAAAATCCGATTTAAGATTTAAATCGATTTTTTTCTCCCCCTACTTAAAATCAATCTGCAGATGACAAAGAAATTGTTCAAAACAAGTTTTAACTTTATTTTGTTTTGACTCACACACACGCACACACATGGGGCATGTATACCATTATGATTATTCATGCCAATTTTGTGGAAATATAAATTGGTTTGAGTGTTTTCCCTTTTTATGGATGGGGGGGTGCTATATATTCAACAAACAAACGGATGCGTGAGATAAAGCTGTTTTCACACATACAGGTAATTCACTTCTCGTTCCTCGCTTAAAGTTAAAATCATTTTAACGTTATTGCGCAACCTTGCCCCTATTTCCACCTGTTGCTGAGTAACGTACATTAACATCCCATGGTCTCTTGAATGTAGCATACCTGTAGCTAGCGCCTTCGTAGTAACTAGCGGTAGAAACAAACGTCGAAGAGGAGCTCCGTGCTACAGAGCGGCGATTGCTAGTTGTTTAAGCCGCTACAGACCTCCGTCACAGCTCGGTCGTATCAGCGGCATTTAGTAGATGTGTTGAGCCGCAAAAGAGTTCCTCAACACCGCCTCTGGTGCCCCGCATGGTGGTCCTTTAGGTCAGCGGTAGCTGGTGGTTCAGTTATCCGAGAATAGGTGACTCTCAGCCGGGGACAGAGCACCGCGAGCTGCCGGTCATTTCGGCGGAGATTACGGATAAGTAAGTAATGAAACTGCTAGTTAAGAAAAGAATTAATGTTAGTCCCTGTCGCTGCCATGTTGTTTGTGTATCTCTATGGCAAACGCGCGGGGCGAGGGCTGAGCCCGTTCGGAGCTATGGGAGCCCAGAGGGGAGCGTTGGCGGATGTTAAGGAGAAAATCGATTTTCATTTTAACAAATCGACGTTAACTACACATTCGAGTTAATCGATAAAATCGATTTTTCGCCCAGCCCTAATATATATATATATATATGTATATACATATGACCATTGTTTCTTTGTCTCCTGTGAGTCCCTGAACGTTATGGAAGTGACATATAAATCACCAGAGAGTTGTTTTGATCTTTTGTTTCCGAGGTAACTGCAGTTTGGCCACAGATCTCTATGGAGCTGAAACTCACATATCAAAATGCTTCCTTCATAGCTGAAACATGCTGCTAACGGACAGTTAACTAAACACCACCCTCCTTTAGAGCAGAGTAGTTGGAGCTGTGATTAGAGATTAGATTAGATCATTTTGCCCCCCCCCCTTCTGTATTATCAGTGTTCTGTGACTCCTATGGAAGATGGCTTTTATTTTAGACATCCTTGGTTAAGGAAGTCATTGTGCTAGACAAGGCGCTAACATCAAGCAGGACTCTGACATGCTAACTCACTCCTCTAGAGTTTCTATTGCTCATCGTTCAGCTATTGTCTTCCACTGACAACTCCCGTCTAAATCTCTGCTGTACAAAGTCATCACATTAATTGTCTGAATGGGTTGGGTAGTGACTCATGCTGCATAGCTTGGCATGCATCTTTGTAAAGTGAATATTGGAGCAATACTATCTTCAAAATAACTGAAGTGTCTTCCAACAGAAAGCAAATGTTATGTTGTGGTTGCTGGATCTGTGTGAAACAACAGGTCCTACCTTATATCAGGGCTTCTCTAACCTACCACTCAAAGCTCCGCATCTGACCCTTTTTTAAGGTTAGGGGTCCGGTACGATGGCCGATAACAAAAACAAGTTATGAACAGTTATTCAACTAATAACTTTTAAGCAACATATATTTAAGTTGAGTACTCAGTTTTCCTGGTCAACCTTTGTACAAGTAGCATTCAGAAATGTACTCCAGTATAAGTATAGAAGTATTAACAACAAAATACTGCATATGTAAAATATTTAAAGTAAAAGTACTCATTATGCAGAATGCCCCCTGTTATTGAATCATCATTATTGATGTGTTAATATGTATGCAGTACTTTGCTGTAGTTGGTCAAGGCAGAGCTAATTTTAACTGCGTTTTATCTGTTGGCTAGTTTAATCCATATGTTCTTCTTGTTTTTAAATGTGCTTTATAAATATATTTGGATTGGATATTAGAGTACTTTAACTTGATGCTTTTTCTATTTTGTACTGTATGTGAAATCTTAGTAATCTCAGTAATCTCACAGTGGAGTAAAAAGTACAATATTTTCCCGTGTGTGACTGAATGGAACCAGGCTTCCCAGTCAACTGTCAGACCTCAAAATGATACAAACAAGCACTGAAAATAAATGGATCACTGTATAATTCTGAAAAGCCACAAGTTGCTCAACTATGGCAGCTTTCTCAGGTTTTTTTTTAATCAAATTTATTTTTAAACATGTAAAAATATTCACCCCAGCTGTACTTTGTTTAAATATCACAAACAAATACCAACAGAACAGCCACATGGGGATCAGCAAATGACAACTGCAAAACTACTTTGGGTCACTCATCTTTTTCAGTGAAAGGAATATATGTTTGGAATGGCTGACCAAAAGAAATAAAAACACAAACTCATCTGAAAATGTTTTACTAGCAGGGACCGCGCCACAATATGTAATTTAAAGATGTTATGAATGCTTGATTACATTGAATGTTAATAGGAATAGATTTGGATGGGGGGTGAGATAGAAAAGAGATGTCGTCTGGTTGGTCGGTCCGGGAGGATGTACTGGAGACTGGGTGGAGTGACTCAGTGTGGGGGTTCTGTCTCAGGTACTTTCACCTGAGCTGATCTCAACCCCCCCCCCCCCTCCTCCAGGAATGCGCTGGACTGAGTAGGAAGGGAAGAGGGCAGGAGGGATAAAGGGATGAAGGGATGAGGATAGGAGGGACGAGGGGCTAAAGGGATGAGGGGATGAAGGGATGAGGGGATAAAGGGATGAGGGGATGAAGGGATGAGGGGCTGAAGGGATGAGGGGATGAGGGGATGAGGGGATGAAGGGAAGAGGGGCTGAAGGGATGAGGGGATGAGGGGATGAGGGGATGAAGGGATGAGGGGATGAGGGGATGAAGGGACGAAGGGCTGAAGAGATCAGGGGATGAAGGGATGAGGGTAGGAGGGATGGCCCTGCTCCTCAACCTAACTTCATTCATTAACTTCATTTAATGAATGAAATTGGCTGAAACAAAACCAAACCTTCGGTCTCTGGCCTCTGATCACAGTCTCTCATGCACGCGCACGCACACGCACACACGCATACACGCACATACACACACGCACACACAGATTGTCACATATCGGTCTGTTGATTTAGTTATTCTATTTAGTCATTACTCACCCCTTGTCTTGTTTGAGATACTTCACTTCCTGTCCTTGTCTTTCCCACCGGTGGGATTGTCTCGCCCTGATTAGTTCCACCTGTCGTTGGTTATCCTTTTCTCCTCAGTGTATTTGGGTTTCACTGTTTTATGTGTTTAACGCTCCAGTGATTATTTCTAGTAAAACTTCTCTTGGTATTTGGTCTTGCCTTTGTATTTCTGACCACATCTTAGCCTAGTGTTTTACATACCTCTGTTTGCACCTGGACTTTTTGCTTTCCTGTGTACCGAGCCCAACTCGTCAAGTAAAGAAAAAAACTATTTTGACTTTGCCTGTTTTTGTGTCGAGTCTTGCATTTGATATACACAGATAAACACACCCATAACATGATGCACATACACATCTATTGTCATGAATTAGGGAACATACACATATGCAACACATGTAAACTGATTGTAATGTGATGCAAATATCTGGCAACAGAGCAATCCCAGAAATGAAACGTGGATATAGCCTAGTAATTAAGTAAGTGTCACTGGTGATAACATGGTCAGAAGTTTCAGTGTTGTTGCTATTGGTACCTGTACTACTGATCAGCAGGGAGCAGTACCTATTGGTACCTGTACTACTGATCAGCAAGGAGCAGTACCTACCTGTACTACTGATCAGCAGGGAGCAGTACCTATTGGTACTTGTACTACTGATCAGCAGGGAGCAGTACCTACCTGTAATACTGATCAGCAGGGAGCAGTACCTATTGGTACCTGTCCTATTGAACAGCAGGGAGCAGTACCTATTGGTACCTGTACTACTGATCAGCAGGGAGCAGTACCTGTGAGGTGTTTGGAATCATCTTGTATTAACTAAAGGGGAAACTGTGATTAGGGCTTTACCTGAACAAGACTGTTTATGCCACTACGCGTGGCTTGTTGCAACTGTTTATTCTCTTTACTTATATTTATTTATTGTTTGTGTATGTCTAGAGTCTTTTATACTTGGTTTCCTCTCTCTCCTGCTGATTCCCCCCCTTTAGGTATTAATAAAGGATTTTGAATCTTGAATTTGAATCTTTGAATGTTACCCAGCTCTATCTAAAAACAGGCTTTTTAACTTTTTGCAGGAAAAGTGCCTTGAACCTTTCTTCTCTTTTGTACTTTTGGGTTCCCTTCCAAAGAGCACCTTTGTTATTTGTTTAAACTTCTGAGCACTCCAGACCTTTCTTCCACTTTCTATTGTTCCTTGAGCAGTAGAATATAGGTAAAAGTGTTCTGTCCATGATTTTAAGAGACACCCAGTCAGAAAATAATATATATCTGTCACTTGTCTGGATCGAATGACACTTCATTTAACGGATAATTGCCAAACCATCCGTCGCCACTGGATCTCCTCTTAACTTCTTTTAATATTGGATGTGGAGTTTTCTTTAGCGGGGAGCAAATGTTCCACCAAAACCAGTTCCTTCCTGGAGACTGCTACCCTGGAATGTATCTGTGGAGGGGTCAGACCTTCCTCCACAGTGCTGTGTATGCTAATCTGGGGCAAACCTACTGCTATATACAAAAGCAGACATGAAGCTCTGCAACTTGAATTTTCATAAAAATCTCTAAATAAAAGCAGCTTTGAATAATGAAAGAATAATGTTTACATTCCTAAAAATAATTAGGAATGTAAAGAATCAACAACTTATTGTAACTGGCAAAATCACTCAAAAACTGTGCAACGATCCTTTAACCCAGGGATCTTAAACAGGGGGTCCGGGACCCCTAGGGGGTCCTCAGGGTTTATTTTTTTCTTTTTTTTAACATACTTTTCAAAAATGAAAAAATCTTAACATGAATCCAACATATTATTAACAAATATAAATCCCCACTGCTTACTGGCCTATAGGTAAGGTAGTCACTAAGGCCATCCACAGATACAGTTCATCCTGAGGAGTTTCTGTGACACATGTATGTTTACCATCAAAACACGATTCATAAAATCAAACAATTATTAGGCTATTTAAATAGCTTAGTATTCTATGCAAAAAAGGTATGTATAAAGGCTTTGGGCTGCCCTACAAGTTGCTGTAGGCCCAGTTTAATATGCAACTTCATTTTATACAATATATGTAGTAGGGGCTCTCTGCTCCATCTCTCCTTCAGTTCAGGGATCCTTGGCATAAAAAACATTGAAGACCCCTGCTTTAACAACTCAGCAGAAATGTCAAAATAACCCCAAATTCCAGTGCATGGCCTGATGTATCAAAGAAAAAGTGAAAAAAGTGATAAAAAAAAAAAAAATGTGTTGGCATCAGAATGTCAGATGTCAAAATGGAAGCGAAATGAAGTGTGTGAGTGAAGTGTTTGTGTGTGAGACAGGGTTGCTACGTGTCTTTTCTTTGTAAACCTGGTTAGTCCTGTTAGGAAGGAGTGGTGTGTTTCTCATCAGGTTTCGGCTGCCACCATGCCTGTGAGACTGTCTCTGTGACATAGTTTAAAGGTGAGGCGTGTGTGTGTATGTGGGAGTGTGTGTGTGTGTGTGTGTGTGTGTGTGTGTGTGTGTGTTGCAAGGGGAAAAGGGTACTAGGCAGTAAGAGAGGTGGCTCTGATGCGGCCCAACCTGTTCTCCTGGCTTGGTTTTAGGCATTTAACTGCAGATCCATCCCATCGTGCCTGACAGAGCAGCAGTGATACACTGAGGAGGAGACATCTCTCCCTGGCTTTCCTGAAGAGGCGTCTCTGCCAGCAGCACACGGTGAGTCCATACGGTGTTGTCTATAGCCTCTTTTTGTTTTTTGATGTTTATAATATGTTGTATCTTCTTGTATCTAAGAAGAAAACTGATAAGTGTACGTAGTTGAAAATAACTTTATGACTTGCAAGTAAGGTTTGGTGCATGATACACACTGGGTTTAAAGGAATCTGAAAATAGTAAATGTGTGAAGTTCTAGGTCCATATTCTTGACATACAGTGTATTGGAATTATATATTGTCTTGTAATAATTTCCAAATGTGTCTTTTGAAATTTTGTGTTTTAAAAACACAAAGTCTGGGTTTTTAAAATTTGACACACCGTGACCCAGTTGCAAAGTCAAGCTCTTTAGAAAGGTGTTGCAGTTTCTGGCATTAACAACAGGTTCAGTATTGCTGTCAGTGTGACTGGCTGTTGTCCCGACTGGGACATACCAAACACTGCTGTCACCTGCTTCACACCCTGCTGGGACACAATGTGGTTGGTATCACTGCTGTTTCAGAGGATACACCTATTAACCACACTGCTCTGATGATGTTTTTTAAATATATCGTGACTGTACTGATGTTCCTTTCCTTTAAATTGCTCATTTCTGGTTTGGGGAAGTAAAGCCTGAAGCCACTGTGCAGTTATGCCGTTAAGCCAATATTTCTTAATTCTTTGGAAATGAAGGACGTCTGTGCAGGAGCATCAGCGGTTCTAGAAAGTGGTGATATGATAACCATTGTCCCCTGATTTACATTTGGAGCTCTCATTCTATATATATCCTAAGAAAACAATGCATTAAGCAAGTCAGTCAACAGGTTATTATTAATTTGGCCTGTCATCACACACAGCAAGGTTGTAGATTTTTTAGTCAAAACTATTTGAGCAGTTATGACTGCTGAATTGTTTATCTGCTTACAGGACCTAATCAACTTTTATAGATGCATCTGTTCATGTCTGTTGCATTAACACTGATGGGTGCTGACCGATTGATACCAAGTCTTTTCAGAGCATTATTGGACAGTTTGGATCTTTGTGGAAGAAAAACTCCTTGATTCCCTTTTTCTGAGGACTTGTTTCACCGCCCAGTATTACTAAATGTAAAGCCTGATCTGTCCTTTTTTATGCAACCGTGCTGCAGGTGAATCACATTAGCATTTCCATGAGATGTTGGGGTGTGGTTTAGGGGAGGGCTGTGTGTGTGTGTGTGTGTGTGTGTGTGTGTTTGTGTGTGTGTGTGTGTGTGTGTGTGTGTGTGTGTGTGTGTGTGTGTGTGTGTGTGTGTGTGTGTGTGGTGTGTGTGTGTGTGTGTTTGTGTGCTGAGCGGTGTGGCATGTCAGTCAGAATGCATCCAAACCAACTAGTTTAGATGCATACATTCCCCTGAACAAACATGGCAGAGGATTTGGATTCCTGAAGTGTGAGGTGATACGGTGTGTGGGTGTTGTAGTTTCTCTGTCAGTCAGGGTCCAAAAATGAGACAGGTGAAGAACTCTAAGCACAGGCAGGGATGTGTGGGGGTTGAACTGACCCCCAGCTAGATCTACAGACAGCTGGTGGAAATCATCTCTACAAGCTATAATGAAGATCTTCAGCTAGTGCTTTACTCATACTATGACTTGTGATGGTTTTCTTTGTACTCTTGTCATCTTATCTTCTTTTATGTTTCAAGATCAACTTTGATGTTCTAACGTGTGTGCTCATCTGGGGTCAAATATCAGCAACTGCTAAAGATTTTAGGTAGCTGTATAGGCATACTGTAGGTTACACCATGAAAACAAGCCATGAATCAAATCAAACATTAGTATGTGAATTGGTTAAAAGGTTGAAATGTATGGAACATGTCCGTTTGAGTTAAAACCCGATATGCATAGTGACACATAGAAAGTACCTGTTTATTTGGCAGTACTACTTCTTTCTACACACCCGTGCAGCACTTCATGTGACTGAGTACTACTTCTTACATCAGTTTAAACCAAATCGAACCAAGACCATCACTTGTACACATTCATTTCAATCATATTAATTGTGGACATTCTTTTAACTGATTACTGACTGGAAACCTGAACTGGTACTTTATTAGTGATGTGAAAACCATGTTGCAGGCTGTTTTCTTGATGAGGACTCTAAATTAAAAAAGAAAAGGATTTTCATGAATAAGGATAATGACACTAATCTCAGTTATGTCACTGATTTATCAGTTCATAACTAAAGTTGCTTTTATCTGATGTTTTACAGATAACTTTTCTGTGGTTTGGAGTTTCTATGGTTTCTTGTATACATTCCAGGATATGTGGATGTAACTGCATCTAAGACATTATGGTAAGTATGAAAAGCCAACATAAAAAATGGCTAAATATTATATGTGATAGCAATTGTCTTTATGACAAAATGTCACTGTAGCAGAACACATGGTGCAAATGTGTGACAATGGTGCACAGTGTCTTATCATATGTACTTTAAACTACTTTTAAACATAGAGCGGGGACAGCAAGAGTAGAGGTTTCTCAGAAAGCCCGTTCCTAGACGACTCTGAGAAAGGAGTCATTACCGGAATCACAGATGACACAAATGCTGCAAAGAGTGGCCTACACGCAGGTAAGAGAAAAACAAGTTAATGTTGTAACTCTTATATTATTCTTGCTGCAGGTTTGGAAGGCTCAACCAGTAACTGCAGATAAAGGATTCAAAGAAAACATAGAAACATGCTGGTTCTGATGAGTTGTTTCTACTTGTTCCAGGGGATGAGATTGTTGCAGCCACTATACACCTAGACCACCTCAACAAAAATGAAGTGCTGAACATCCTGAGGGTCTTGGAGCCATATAATCACAACATGAAGTTTCTGACAAAGAAGCAGCTAAACACCAGTGGTGGCCTTGGCTCCCTGGGATTAGATCTCAAAGACCCTACAAAGGTAAATGCCACAAGGGTTGGTTCACCCAAATTAAAAATGAAACACTTAGCTCTAGTCCTGGGATTGTGTTTCAAAAGTAGTTTCAATAAAATTAATATCCCCACAAGGGGTAAGCTAGAAAATATGTTTTTTTGTCATTTTGGTGAGGTGACCCAGTCTGATGTGAGCCAACTGTTTTATGGTCTATAGGCTAGCATTAATCTAGGAAAAGTCATTGACCACTGATAAGATGTTATTTTCTCCCAGGGCACTTCAAAAATCCCTGAACCCACAAGAGATGCTTCCTTTGCACATTTTATTAATGAATTAAATGCAAATATTGTTTTTAAGAGTTACAGCAGCTCTCCGACACAGTGTAACTGAACGGTAGCTGATTAATGTTTTAATCAATGTTAACCTACTTTGTTTATCACTCCATTACCAACAGATGCTCAACCTCAAGAAGGATTTGTCACTGGATGCATCAGCTGAGGCACCAGTTATTTCCCTTGATGGCCTGAGTGGAAAGCTAAATGCTGCACAGGGGTTGGGGGGTGAAATAGGTAGTCCAACTCTCAATGGAGACCTTCCCAGTCTCAGTCTAAATAAGCGCTCAGCTGATGCTGGTGCCAAGTTCACAATGCCCTCCCTAGGACTGACTGGACCAGATATAAAAGGAGATCTAGACGGCAGTCTCAAAGCACCTGATGTCAGGGTCTCAACTCCCAAGCTCAACACCCCCACTTCCTCGCTCGAGGAACCAGAAATCAAGTCAGGCAACAGGAAATACAATGCCCCGAAATTCTCAATGCCACACTTCAATCTGCCTCAACTCAAACCACCAAAAGCAAAAATGGATGTTTCTGGTGATCTCCCTTCTGTCAGTGGAAATGTAAATACCCCAGACCTCAATCTGGCAGCCCCAAAATTAGATCTTAAAAGTCCAGATTTGAACCTGAATGGGCCAAAAGTGGATCTGAATGGTCCTAATGTAAATTTAGGAACCCCAAATGCTGACATCGAGGCACCCTCAGGCAAAGTCAAGTGGCCCCATTTAAAATGGAAAGGTCCCAAAGTTAAAGGACCGGATGCCGACTTAAATGCTGACCTGTCTGCACCTGATTTCAGCCTCACCAACCCAAAGATTGATGGGGATCTAAGTGCACCAGATGTTGACATTAACTGTCCCAAAGCTGACATCAAAAGCCTTGATCTAGATCTTCAAAACCCAAATCTTGACATTGATGCTCCATCTGGTAAAATCAATTGGCCTCATTTGAAATGGAAGAAACCCAGACTCAATGGCTTAAAAGATGATCTGGACTTGGAGGGTGGAATAAATTCCCCAGATTCTGACATTAATTTGCCAAAGGCTGACCTTAAAGGCCCTGATCTAGACATGCAAACCCCTAATATTGATGTAGAGGCTCCATCTGGTCAAATCAACTGGCCTCACCTAAAATGGAAGAAGCCCAAACTTCAAGGCCCAAAAGCAGACTTAGGCATAGATGCAGACCTAAACACACCAGATTTAAATGTCTCAGCGCCGAAGATTAATGTACCAAATGCTGAGCTGAATCTCCCAAAATCTGACCTCAATGGCCCCAATGTAGATTTTGAGGGCCCAGATCGTGGAATTGATGCTCCATCAGGGAAAATTAACTGGCCTCATCAGAAGTGGAAGAAACCTAAATTTAATAGCCCAAATGCCGATATGGACCTGAATGCAGATCTGAGCACACCAGATGTTGATCTCTCTGTTCCAGATGTTGATCTGAATTTACCCAAAGCTAATGTTGGTCTTAAAGCACCAAATGCTGACATTGACGCTCCTTCTGGCAAAATCAAGTTCCCAACACTCAAAAAACCCAAGTTCCAGCTTTCTGGGGCAAAGGTGAAAGGCCCAGATGTTGACCTTGATGCAGATGTTAAAGCACCTGACCTCAGTCTCTCTGCTCCATCACTTAATGGACCTGATGTTGATCTGAATTTACCCAAAGCTAATGTAGATCTTAAAGCACCAAATGCTGACATTGAGGCTCCTTCTGGCAAAATCAAGTTCCCAACACTCAAAAAGCCCAAGTTCCTGCTTTCTGGGGCAAAGGTGAAAAGCCCAGATGTTGACCTTAATGCAGATGTTAAAGCACCTGACCTCAGTCTCTCTGCTCCATCACTCGAGGGACCTGATGTTGATCTGAATTTACCCAAAGCTGATGTAGATCTTACAGCACCAAATGCTGACATTAAGGCTCCTTCTGGGAAGTTCAAACTTCCAACTTTTAGAAAGCCAAAGTTGTCAGTCTCAGGTCCTAATGTTAATGGTCCAGATGCAAATCTAAATGCTGATGTCTCAGCTCCTGACTTGAGTCTCAGAGCTCCAAAGTTTGATGGTGAGATAAATGCACCAGATATAAATCTAAACTTAACAAAAGCTGACCTGGAAGGCCCTAAGTTAGACATTAATTCTCCAGATGTTGAAGGTCCTTCTGGAAAATTAAAATGGTTCAACTTCAATAAACCCAAATTTGGCACACTGAAGGGTCCAAAGGGTGACATTGATGCTGATGTTAAGGTACCTGACATGGACCTCAGGGCACTTGATGCGAATTTGAGTGCACCACATTTTTCAGCACCAAATATTGAGGGTGGGATTAAGGCTCCAGACCTCAGCATCGGCATGCCTAATGCTAAAGTCAAAGGTCCAGCTGTAGATCTTAGTGGTCCAGATATCAACCCAGATATTGACATACCTGATGGTAAACTGAAGTTACCTAAACTTAAACTCCCAAAATTCAATGGGCCAAAAGCCAAGGCTCCTGAATTGGATGCTGATTTAAAAGCACCAGACATTGACGCCAGGCTTGTCTTACCTAAAGGTGATGTGGATGCACCTAATGTAGACCTAAAAGCATCAGGTCTCTTCTTGTCTGCACCAAAAGTTGGTCTTGATGCACCAGATCTTGACATTAATTTACCAAAAGCTGATCTAAAAGGTGCCAATGTAGACCTTCAAGCTCCAGAGGTTGACTCCACAGCTGGAAAAATCAAGATACCCAAAATAAATTTACCAAGGTTTGGTTTACCGAGGGTAAAAGGACCTAATCTCGATGTTGATGCTGACAATGTCTCTTTTCCTGATGTAAATCTTAAACTGCCAACAGCTGATGCCAAAGCACCTAACTTGAATCTTTCTGCCCCCACTATTAAAGGAGATCTCAGTACTCCAGATCTGGATGCTGATCTTAACCTTTCGGCCCCCAAAACAAACATCAGTGTACCGGACTTCAATCTTTCTACACCGAAGATTAAGGATCCACATATGAACCTTAATTTGCCCAAAGCTGATGTAAAGGGACCCAGTCTGGATCTACCAAAAGCAGACCTCCAGGTACCTGATCTCAACTTGAATGCACCAGCTCTCAGCCTGTCTTCACCAAAAATCGATGGAAACCTCTCAGCACCAAACATAGACACCAAGTTGCCAAAAACTAAACTGGAAGCACCAAATGTGGATATCAACCTGCCCAAAACAGACCTCAAAGGACTTGATGCACAGTTAAAGACACCAGGTCTAGATTTTGATTCCCATCTGGGGGAATTTAATATGCCTCATTACAAACTTCCAGAACTGGGTCTTTCAAGTCCTGAAGTAGAAGTTCCCAGTGTTCATCCTTCAGTGGAGGCTGGAATCGAGGTACCAAAGGTCAACATAGGCACTACTATGGGAGACATCAAAGGACCCGAAGCTCCAAATGTAGATGCCAATCTTGAAAATTCAAAATTGTCAAGTTTCAAGTTTCCAAAGTTGAACTTTCCAGAGCCTAATATTAAAGCATCAGAGGTGTCTAATGCTGAGGCAGAGGTTCCTGTATTCAAAGTCCACAGACTACCCAGGAACAGCATTGATGACATTGCAGGAACTAGTGATACCTTTGGCTTATTAAAACTTAACACAGAGGCAAAGGATTACATTGTCAGCAAAGGGATACGCTTGCCAGTGGTAAATGCAACATCAAAAGCAGGAGGAAAGATTGACCTTATGGAGAGATTGAAAATGTCAAAGAAAAAATCACCCTCAGGTACCCTCTCACCATCTGATATCGATCTCAAGCTCTCCGCCCCAAGCCTTGATGTCAGTGCCTTGACAAAAGAAGGAGATTCTGCTTTGGTGAGAGGAGGTACTTTTAAAGTAGAAAAGCCAGAGTCTGCACTGGGCTTGGTAGCCCCTGAAATTTCGGCATTAGATGCAAATGACAAATTGTCATTGAGCCTCTCCAATATGCTTGGCCTTAATATCAAGGATTCAGATGCTGACTGATTCCTTTTAAGCTAACCATGATAGGTAAAGCTTCAGTCCAGAAACATTGTAAATACATCTTACTTTACCAATTTTATTCCCTAAGTTTGTGACCCTAAACTCAGATGTTGACGTAATGTTTACTTTACGCTTGCCACTGCAGATAATGCAACTACAGTACCCTCTTTGTGTAATAACTTTAAGTAGCCGAATGAAAAAAACTTGTTTTTATAAACTATGTGTATATTCCTGTTATTTATATAAGCTTTTTTTCTAAACGTTGTTGATTTGGAAGTATGTTACCTATTACATAACTGCCTCAGTATTGCATGTGATCACATTGAGCTGTTTAAGTTTCTGAGAAGTGCATTACTTAGAGAATTGCGTGACTTAATATATTTGTTAATTTTTTTCTTCAATAAATAACTATACATTTAATATACTTGTGATTCTTTAATAAAAAAAATGAGATAATACTACTAAATTAATGATTTGTTGGTTTGCATCTAAAGTAAATGATTGTATGAAAAAGAGGCTTTCCACTTTTTATTTTACAGATCCATATTTATGTGACAAATTCCTAGGAAGCTCCCTGGGGAAAAAAATGTAATTTGATACAAATTATCCTTATTCCTAGAAATTAAAGCTCAACCCAACTAAATATTAATTTATTACTGGAAACTTTACTTTATATAAGTTGAATTGTACGCTTAACTATTTAACACATTTCATTATCAGCCAACCCTTTGGGGTCTGTAATGCACAATCAAGTTATAGACTTTTTTTCAGGACAACCTGGGCTATCAGGATGTATGCTGCAGGGATGTCACATGAATGTATAAATTGGTGTGTAACTATACAGACAAAAAAAACTAAATAGAAATTGAAATCTCACAGAAATGTATTGAAATCACACAGAGAACAATAATGAACATAACTTTTAGCTTTTGGAAATTGTTATCCCAAGTCTTGTCAATCAGAGGAAACCAAAATGTATTCAATCCAATTCAAGTCAATTTTATTTTTAGTGTCAAATCATAACAGGAGTTATCTCAAGACACTTTCAATTCAATTTTCAATTCAATTCAATTTTATTTATAGTATCAAATCATAACAAGAGTTATCTCGAGACACTTTACAGATAGAGTAGGTCTAGACCAGGAAAAACTCCCTTTTTTGTTAGGAAGAAACCTGGGACAGACCCAGGGCGGTGTCTGACGGCACCAGTTGGGGGAGTGGTGAATGGTGGCAATAATAGTCATAATAAAGATAGGGAAACAGGGTTAGTTTACAGATAAAGTAGGTCTAGACCCAACAATTCCCCCCAAGAGAATGCATTTGGTGTGACAGTGGTAAGGAAAAACTTCCTTTAAACAGACAGAAACCTCAGACAGAGCCTGGCTGGTGGGGGGGCCATCTGCTGCTGCCGGTTGGGAGAGGGAGGGAGGGAGGGAGAGAGAGAGAGAGAAAGATACAGAAATATGACTTAATATAATTATAGCAGCGGGCATAATGATGAACAGTGGCAATTATAGTAATAGTAACAGTAAAGATAATAGAACTATGACTACTATGACTAGGAATAATAGTAGTAGCAGTGTGGGGCGTAGCAGGGTGTGGAGCAGGACCACGACAGCATCTGCAGAAACGATCCAGGTGCCACCACAATTCAAGGAAATTTTCAAGGCGAGAAAACACAAGGACTTTGGGGAATAAGTTAGGTTAGTAACATGCATTAATTGGACATGATGCACACAGATGGAGAGAGAGAGGAGCTCAGTGTGTCATAGGAAGTCCCCCGGCAGTCTAAAACTATAGCAGCATAACTAAGAGCTGGTCCAAGGCAAACCTGGGCCAGCCCTAACTATAAGCTTTATCAAAGAGGATACTTTTAAGCTTACTCTTAAATGTAACACATTGTACTGTACTGTAACTAACACAAATATAAAAATATTTAGATATTTTCCATCAGTCCATCAATTCATCTCCAATGCATTTCCTGTCTGCTCTGAGACATCAGGAGGCCAAACCATACTAATTTCCACATCAGGGCTGCCTGAATGAGCCCCTCTGCTGGTTGCAGTGGTCGGCAGTGGTCTGCAGTGGCCACTGCCGGCATTGCAACGTAAAATCCCTCTGCGACCCAGAAAGGATTTTAACCCTAGACCACCACTGTAAAAGAGACGTCTGTTGAACTGCTGCCAGGACACCTCCAACTACAGACTCTATTCTGAATTTTTAATTCATGGGATTTTTATGTTTGAAAAAAATTCTTTGAGCCGAGAAAAGCGATTTAAAAACCTGTGACGTCACCACAATGCAAAGTCTATGGGCCGAGCGATAACTCGCGGGCGGAATCAGTGGTCACATATCACAGAAGTAAACCCGGAAGCTTAGAAACTTTTTTGGCAGATGCGCAATGGATCAACTCTCATAGGGGCTCCGCCATTAACGTTGCATCCAGGTCTTATAAGACATCTGTCGGTACACGATCCGTTCTGCCTGCACGATCCGTTCTGCACATGCGCAAAATGTTCGCGCATGCGCGGTTGTACGAGGATTTACGACACTGCACGATCTGTTCCACGCTTCCGGTCGACAGCCAAGCTAACGTTAGTTTAGCTAACAGCTAATTCGGCTAACTGCTAGCTGAGACAGCATGTAATAACTTTAAAAGACCCTCAAAATAAAACTTGAAAATAAACGTTGACATATATAACAAACACCTAACATATATAACAGCTGTTACGTCAGTTCTACTTTACTTGTGCTCATTTAAAATACAATCACTCAATACTTGTCTTTATTGTTATTACTGTGAAGTCTTAATTTAGCTGTAGCCTGCTTTTCCCATTACGTTTGAGTTAACGTTATTTTAGACTGAATCTAGCTGTCAGCTAGCGGTTAGCCGAATTAGCTGTTAGCTAAACTAACGTTAGCTTCCCGGTGGAGGCTAGCCATAGGCTAGCGTGGAACAGATCGTGCAGGTCGTATGGATAGGTAAAACAGTATTATCTTGCGCATGTGCAGAACGGATCGTGCAGGCAGAACGGATCGTGTACCGACAACATCCATGTGAATGACCTGCAGCTCTGCTACATACATACACTCCATACAAGGCCCTCCTGATTGTATCAGATTAGGGTTATCTATTGGCTGAGCAAGCTGCCTTTCTGCTGCCATCTCTTGTGATTATGTGATTGGTCGACACAGCCATCAGTCAAGACAGTCAGCAGTCAAAATGGCGGCAGCTAGCGGTAAAATATCCCTTTTTATACAAAAATACTATTCATAGAGTTATCATTCTGGAATTATTATGCTCCGAAAAGTCACTGAAGTTCCAGGCTGGATTACTAAACCTCTGGAAGAGCTACCATCGCACCAAAGCCCTCTTTGGAAAGGTCCTGGTGTTAGCTATCATGCTAAAAACACAAGCAAGGTTAAAGCCTCGTGGAGAAGAGGGAGATTATGTGAGATGATTTTTGGATTCATAATTATTTATTTATTTTATGAAGACACTAATTCCATGATGGATTAAAAAGCTTCTGGATGGCCTAGAATCACATGGAGGAGCTCGTTAAAAAGGTGCATTCCTCTGCTTGCAAACAACAAAAAAGGAAGTCTCTGCACTGTATTGATCTGGACATATTAAATATGACATAAAACATGTAGTTTTGGCGTTGTACACAACACAGTCGACTCCAGCCTACTGCATGCTGAATAAAAGGCTCAATAGCAATTCATTGGAAGTGTACCCACTGACACTGTCTCTATTTTCCCTATGATTAGTACCTTCATACGTAGTTCTGTGCAGGAATCTTCTTGGGAATTTTCAGGAAATATTTGTAAATTAAGGAGCTGTAACAATATAAAGTGTTTCCGATTAATAAGATAAACTAGGCATGCACCATCTCACAATGTTAATGCAGTGTGAATTTTCCCAGTCGGGAACTCATTTTTCCAAATACTCCGACACCACATGAATGCAGCATGTTAGCAATGTTATTGAAAGTGACAAAAATGCGTATCTGTTCCGTGATTCGGATCCGCTCCAAAATGTGATGGGTTCTTTTTTGGCTCATGCTGCACCATTCCACCAAATATGATGAGAATCAGGCCAGTAGTTCTTCTGTAATCCTGCTGACAGACAAACCAACAGACGGACAAACTGATCTGAAAACATGACCTCTGGGCCAAGGTGATAAATCAAAACATAATTATTTATTATTTTCTTATTATAAACAAAAAGCCTGTCCTGACCTTTGACGTTGATGTTGCTACTTAGTTTTCCTAAAAATTACTCATGCTTTTACAGAGTTTGACATGTGTTTATTTCATACTGAGAAAACAAGTACAATCAAAAAAATAAAATTCAGTTATTTCTTCAAACATAAAACACAGGAGGACATAAAACATTTATGTGAGCATTAAAAGTTTTAACTGTAGTTTTGGTTCGCTAATTTAGCTAATTTGAGTTTTTGATTTGGTAGGATATTTTGTTTGATTAGACCAAATTAAGGAGATATATATGAAATAATAATTATTGTTGTGAATAATATCTTTTAATTTGTTGTGATATTTTTCACATAGCTCCATTCTACTGCCTACACCCCTCTGGCGGCAACAATAGAACAGTAAAAGAGACACAGCCATGTGATTATTGCGCCAAAGTTGGGACATACATCCTGCTAAAATGGAGTGTTCCAAAAATAAAACAAAATATTTAATACAAAATAAATACTCTGCCATTCCCTTTGTGCTTTATTTACTATCCATACATATACAGTCAGATGAACATTAACATGACTAAAGAACTATTCACACAGCACTAGTATTTTGGGGACCTCTGTAATTTGTCAAGTAAAAAATCCAGCGCAAATGACTGACCATATATGGCCAAACACAGAGGCTGCGATAACAGTCTCGTGCGAATCTGCATCTCTGTGATTCAGAGTTGTATTGGCTGCGTTGGAAATTATAAATGAAAGTTTTGACATATTTTTGGGATAATGTTGGTAAATTTGAGTAAAATACATACTTTACTTATCCCGTGTGAATGCATCACACAATACACAGACGTGGAGGGGGAATTTCTAAATCACATGAGGTCCCTTGGTAATACTATTAACGTGCGAATTGGGTTTAAGAGTCTACAGCCGTGCTAGTGGCTCTGTGAGGCGGCACTTCTCCGAGGGTCACCAAAGTCATGAGGATACATCATCTAGGAAACCATGAATGTCTGTACCAACATTTGTACAAATCCATATTTCACTGGATAAGTGAAAACTTTGACCTACTGATGGCGCTGTAAGAAAAGTCAGGGCATCACCAAAGTCATGAGGATTCATGCTCTGGGGACCATGAATCATAAGATAGCCTTTATTGATCCCCAAAGGGAAAAATTCTGGTAATTCAAATAATGAATGTCTGCACAGAATTTCAGGGCAATCTATTCAACAGATGTTGAGATATTTCAGTCCAGAGCAAAGTGGTGGAACCACTTTGCATAGAGCCACACTGCATGGCTAAACATTTTAGTTTAACAATCCAAACTGTTCATCAGTTGTCAAGTCTTGTAAGTGCTATGCTGTCTGTAAGATCCTGTGCTACCTGGAGCACCCAGGAGACCAGTTGGCCATTGTTTTATCTCTCTCTTAGAATCACTTGCTGAAGTTACTAATGATAACAATTCGGTACAATTTAACCAAGCTTATGAAGAAGAAGAAATCCCTACATATTACAACCCTAAAAGAAGAGAAATATACAGAGAGTCAAACTGGTTAATGAGTCTGTTGCCAGCGCGACGGCCAGTCCTTCTCTATCCAGCTCTGCAGCAGTCGCAGCACATCGATGCGCTGGTAGACGCGGCAAAGTTCGGTGAGTTCAGTGACCGTCTTCTGGTTGTAGCGCAGCAGGAACTCCTGGGTGGGGCTGTGGGACAGAGAGCCCTGGGTCCGGTGCTCCAGCACTGTCAGTTCATCATAGCTCATCCCCCAGCGACTTGCAAAGTTCTTCCAGTTTTTGATGGTGCAGTGGTTGGGGTCCAGCTTAAGCCGCAGTAAGTCCAGGAGATCTTTGTCGTTCATGAGGTCACTGATCTTAGGCGGAGGGGCTGGGCAGCAGCACTTTTCACACGGGCTGCTTATAATCTGCAGTTCTTTGGGGAAGTCTGAGGAAGATTGAGTTAGCTCAAGAAAATTTGCTACATTTTTGTTTGCAAATTACAGTATAATGACATTACATTTCAAATTGAATAAATATCTCAAAGAAGTTGATTACAGTTTCTGCCTGCCGGGCCGGGTCGGGTTCAGACAGATATTTAGAAATGATGTTCGGGTTTGGGTCGGGCTCGGTCACATCAGCGCGATAAGACACTGAACATTTTAAATTTAAAACAGCTTATTATGTAGGTGTGCATCTGTGTTAACGTGAGCTTGTTGCCCCGTGTGAGCTGATGACCTCATCTGTTGACATTTCTGAATGCCTTCCTACAGCTGCTTAATAAAAGCTTTCCACACAAACAAACGTACATGTGTCATTAGTATGAGAAAACAATGAGATTTTAACTGTGTCGGGCTCGGGTCGGGCTCGGTTACTGCTCTGTTGGACACAGGCCGGGCTCGGACAGAAAAATGCGGCCCGAGTAAGTATCTACGTGAGATGAACGCGTTCAGTCCTATTTTTCATCAGAAAGTATGGCCATATTGGGTGTCCTGTTACCTAGGCGCATGCCAACCCCCCCTCTCCCATCTGTCTCTATTGCCAACTATCAAATACATGTTCTTACTGTTAAAATGTGTATGGTGCTGTCAAATCAATAACATTATCTTCCTAAATAGGGGCAACCGGTCAAATGGGGCAAGTGGCAGCAGATAAAGTTGGGGTTTACTGAGTAACTTAGAAATTAATATCATTCTGGATTAATTCATGAATAAAACCCTCTGTTGCTGTTATTTATCATTATTCTACAATTGGTTACATTTACTTGAAGGTATCTACATAAGAGTGACATGACACTGTCATGAACGTGTCATAAACATTATAAACAAGTCATAAACGTTTATGACATAACGCTTCTGTCATTAAGTGTCATTTGGTTTTTGTCATGACAAGTTATGGTTAGGGTTAGGATTAGCGTTAGGGTTAGGGTTCATAGGTCATGTCAGTGTCATATGTTCATGACAGTGTCATGTCACTCTTATGTAGATACCTTCAAGTAAAGTGTTACCCTACAATTTAAGGTCAGTTGCTGATATGTTTGTAAAATGCTTGAGAGGCCAATGCGTGGGGCTAGCCCTCGCAATGTCAAGTGCCCCGAGTGTGGGAAAAGAACAATGCACATGCCCAAAGGATTTGGCAATGAAAACGGATGACACATCTTCTTCTTTAATTTGATTGGCTATTTGCTAAGTACTGTTGTCGTCATTTGCTCGTAGCTGGTAGAAGATTTAAAGAAGATGGAAGAAACTGTGGTTTTTAAAGTCTGCCTTTTGAAATAAGAACTTTCAACACCTCGGTGTCCACCAGCCATTAGATATTGTTTTAGACCAAACTGCTGGTAAAAATCATTGCAGGTTTAAAAAAACAATAACCATGAAAGCAGCATAACAACGCGAGAAAATTGGTTTGCTCAGTAGAGCAAAGATAGCTTCTCAAATTGATAGCACATACAAATAGTTGAGAATTGAGCAGTATAACAACAATTTGAGAACAGTAATGTGCCCAGTCAGATTATCACCTGTGTTTGTCTGAGTGAGAAATGTGAAATTGCATCCTGTCAAATTAGGTAATTGTGTGGTTTTGCATCTGTGCAATTTCCTAAAAATGCCACTTTTTCTGTTATTACACAGCTTACACATTCATTATGTTTTCAAAATGATATGTCCTTGCCTCAATAAGGCTGATGATGCTGTGAATATTTCAGGTTACAGAGAAACTTTAGTATTTTTTACAGTGTCTAAGTGACTAATGGAGCCATTTTTTGGTATCGGTCCAGTATTGAGCGAGAATGCTCAGAGATAACACTAAGCTACAGAAAGCATAGCTTAGTGTTATCTAAACGTTTTTCACTGTCATGGCTGAATATTTAGTTAATTTTGACAATGTGGATGAGTTAAGTCACCTCTCGCGAGATTTCAGAAGGAGACTTTTCTATGAGCGAACCTGGTTAGAAACATACCGAAACGAGTGAAAGGTAAAAAAAAGGATCCTTCTTGTAATGCAGTCAGACACTTATAATACCAATCTGAGCCTGTAAGTGGCACAAACAAGTATTTTAGTATATGCTCATTGACGGTGTGTAATTGCCCCAGAGGGTTACGTTGCATCCCGTTTTGCGGCTGTCCGCTGCAGTGCTCTCGCTCAATACTGGACCAATTCTTTGGACCAGAAATTGTTGTCCCCATTAGTCAATTAGGCACAAAACATAACAAAATAAGGGCCAGTTTAAAAAATAAATAAGTTCCTCACCAAAAATGCATGCAATTTTCATGCAGAATGATTTAGTCATGATTTCCCTATCATTATAAGAAATAATATACCTGGTAATGAAGATGTTGGGCAGGTGCATTCTTCGTCATCTTGAACTGGCTATGACACAGAGAAACACAAATGATTACCACTTCATACTGTTTTTTTTCATTTGCACAAACTCAATTGCAAACATGCCTGAGATAAGACTTTGCCATCCCTGGAGCCATACTCATTGATTTACAACATTGCTCATACAGTGGTTCCCAAAGTGTACCCTCGAGGATGGACCAAGTGTGCCGCATTTCGGGCATTTTCGGGTGTAATGAAAAACTCAAAAGTGATATTTCTCCTTGCCTTTCACTCCATTAAGCCTCTATTCTGGTACTCCTCCCTCACTGTTTTGTAATAAGAGCTAATCCAACAGCCAGTGGCGCAAAAAGTGGGTATGCGCTATATGTGGCGCATAGGGGCGCGATGGTAAAAAATAAATAAATGATTTACAAATTATTTTTTTGTTTTTTTCTATATGTAGCTGCTGTTCTAAATCATTTTTGCATTTCCTCAATGTTATTATATAACATTGTAGAGTAGAGCCTGTTAGTAGAGACTAACAGGCTTGAGTTGGCGCCCTATCTCATAAGATTCCATCACAGAATTTTGACATACTGTAGAAGAGGGAGCGGGGGGCGCTCCCTACTATGGACACGCCAAGACCCGGGCTATTGAAGTGTGGGTCTTGGCGTGGCCATAGTAGGATTCGTAATAGCGGGGGCGCCATGAGCGCTGTGTGAGCAGGTACAGTAGTGAGTTGTCATCTATGGAAAAAGATGGATAAAGCAAAAAAGCTGTTGGGTGCTAAAATAGAAAAAGAAAGCGGGAAAAGGAGATAGCATGTCAAGGGATGTGACAGCAGTTAAATAAGTGGATGGTGAAAGGCAACAGGTAGGATTTAAAGTGTAACGTCTGTACTTGGAGGCTTGCAAATATTCATGTTAACAGACTAGCTAGCGTTTGCTAACACTGGGAATGTAGCAGCCAAATGGGGGTTTACAGCTAGCTTAGAATATGCAAAACTGAGGTAGTTGAGCTGAAAACTGGAAAATATAAGGTAGCATGTACAATAAATGACAAGAATCTGGAAAACATAACTAATGCAATAACTCTGGTTTACCATGGAATCATTAATAGATTTTGTTTTACCATTAGCTGTCAGACAGGCTAGGCCTATAGTTACATCTGTTGGGTGACATGGATGCTGTAATTACAGGGTCACATCTCTCTCTCTCTTTAAAGGTCTGTGCTAAGTGGCTCTCCATATTTGTACTTCAAAATCCAAAATGTGAATGTAATTTCAACAGCAGCACAACCTTACTGCCTAATAGTTGTCTTATCTGATGCCATCACTAGGCTGATTTAAGAATTGAATTTAGGCTGCTATATTTAACAGTGAGTTCATTTCATTCAGGTGTGAGGATGGTGGATCAGGAAAGACTGGGGAAGGCAACAGGTAGGTCTAACATTAGGTGGAAGTGTAGGGGGAGCCACTTGATACCAACAGATTCATTTCTTAATATTATTAATATGGAACAACTAATGAAAAATCTATTACATAATGTTTGTTTGACAATATGTCTTAGTGGAGAAGAACACAGGCAAGGAGTGAATGAGACAGACATGAGGTCGGCGATGGCATCACGTAGAGATGAGACCAGTGATGACATCACGTAGAGATGAGACCAGTGATGACATCACGTAGAGATGAGACCAGTGATGACATCAAGTAGAGATGAGACCAGTGATGACATCAAGTAGGAGTTCTATTAGTTAGACCACACAAAACTAAATGTCCAGTATGGTTTGAAGTTCTGTTGACCAACCTATTCACTGTGTCCTTTTTGGGCAAAAAAATAGTGCAGACAGAGATGGAAAATATAACAATTAGCCTATGTCTGACAGCGGGGACGTAGTAAACAAATCAGAACGCAAATTTAAACATCCGCAACGCATATGCTCAAATGCCACCAATGATGATTTATTTATTGTAATGAAAATACAGTACAAGAAAAAAGTGGACTACAATAATGTGGTTGCCACGGGGACAACCAGGGGTGATGATTAGGTTGCCACTTGTCACAATTTGGTTGCCAAGGGCAACCATTAATGTCGAGCCCGTATTTATAAATATGTAATATATTAATTACCATATCATTATTTATAATTTTGGTAGGCCTACAGTGGCTGATATACTTTAAAATAAACCTTTATTATTTAAAGCCCATACATGATGATGTCCAACACTTATTTATTTGTTTTTTGTGTGTGTGTGTGTGTGTGTGTGTGTGTGTGTGTGTGTGTGGGGGGGGCGCCAAAATTGTTGCAAAATTGCTGCATACCCCTCTGACACTGGGTAGTTGCGCCCCTGCCAACAGCTACAGTACATAACATGTAAAGGCAAATGGTGATGGAACAACCATCTGCTTTCAGCCGTTGTCACATAATATTGGTTTTCAAACAGAGCTGTGCCTTTCTCTGTTTTTTTTTTCTTCAAAAGTTTAGATCTGGCAGGTGCATGTCTCCTCTTATGCACGTTATGTGCCTCAAACAGTGGACCTGATGCGTTTTCACTGTCTTCTGCAATTTAAACATGTATCAACAAAAGCCACGCTGCACACTACAGTACAGCAAGACCAGACAGAGAATCAAGACACTACGCCTGGAGGGATGCATACATTTTACCAGTGATGATTGGACGCACTGGAATGCACAAGTTCTCTACTCAGTTCCCACAGCTCACCTTTCCTGCATGTTCATTTTCAACAACGCTGTCTTTTTAGAAAGCTGCATGAAAGAAAATGACTTCTGTGTTCCTGCTCTGTTATTAGCAACACTCACAGCTGCACCTCCAGCTCAATGGGACTAAACCACATCCTGTGTGTGTGCTCACAGCCTAAATTAGAAAGCACCTAGAGTGTGTGCCTCTGCCAAGGTAGAATAGGCTTCTCTACATTTGGTAGTTGTTTTTTTCCCCCCAACTTTTTTGAATTAAAATTTTAACAATAAATGACATACAACATAGGCCAAAGTGAACAAAGCATAGTTAAAACAGCATTGCACTTCCCCTCCAGTCCCCTACCCACCCACAAACCAACCCAGTTCAGGTCCAAAATAGACGGGGACAAACAACACAGACCCATGCACACTGACAGACACACACCAGTAAGGACATACAACATCCAAAAGATAAAAGTAAAAAAGGTAGACAAATTAAAAGAGATAGAGAGGAGAGAAAACAAAAAAAAAGGGGGGGGGGGGGGGCAGCTGTCGTCAAACTGAGCAGTCCAGAAGGAGTTCAGTCCTCCAAATCAGGAGATAAGCTGAGGGAGTCAATGAGTTCTAGGAAAGGGTCCCATGTCTCTAGGAATGTCGAGATAGAGCCTTTCAGAGAAGATCTGAGCTTCTCAAGCTTCAAATTGTTGAGCACCTCTTTCATCCAACAGTCGTGTGTGTGTGTGTTTGGGGGGGGGGGGAGCCTGCAGTTGAGCAAGATCAGTCTCTTGGGGCCCGCTTTAGTGCAACAGGGAGGTCAGCGTCAGACGAAATGCCGAAAATGGCTGATAAAGGGTTAGGGGGGGATAATGCTCATGGTGTCAAAAATTCTCATCCAAAAAGTAGTTAATTTAGGGCAAGACCAGAACATATGAGTATGGTTGGCAGGAGACTGGTTACACCTGTTACAGGCGTGTACAGTGGAGTATATTTTGGACAGTTTCACATTTGTATAGTGGACTTTATGGAGGACCTTGCATTGGATTAAGCCATGACGAGCACATATGGAAGAAGAATGAACCATAGCCATCGCAAGGTCCCATTGTTGGTCCGTAACAGTCATGTTCAGATCACTCTCCCATGCAGCCTTTGTCACAGCTCGCTGAGGCCGAGCATAATAAATCGTACAATTCAGAAACGCATTTCTTTCTGTTCTGGTCTGTCGCCAGGAGGGAATCAGTCAGGGTTTCTGGGGGGCGGTTTGGAAAGTGGGGGAATGTCTTCTTGACAAAGTCCCTAATCTGGAAAAAGCGAAAGAGGTGTGACTTTGGCAAACCGTAAAGTGAAGCGAGCTCTCTGAAGGCTGCAAATATGCCATCTTTGTATAGGTCTTTGACACTAATGATACCGTTACTGTGCCAGGCCCTGAGTGCAAGGTCTGGACTTGAAGGTGTAAAGACATGTTTTTTAAGCAGTGGGGTCAAGACGGAAGGGCCCTGTAAGCCAAAGTCTTTCCTAACTTGAATCCAAATCTTGAGCGAGAGGGATACAATCGAGCATGCGCCCACAGACGTTAAAGGTAGAGGGAGCTGAGAGCAGAGGACTGAACGCAGCGAAAGGCGCGACCCCGCCTTTTCCAAATGTACCCAGAGGGGCAGCAAGGCGCAGTCGTTGCTCATTCAGTACAGGAGCTTTTGCAAATTAGCTTCCCAGTAGTATCACCTAAAGTTAGGGAGCGCCTGGTACCACTCCGGAGTGAGAATAGGGGTGACAACGTGTCGTTAGTTTGAACAGAGGCCATCTGGGGTGAATATAATAATCTGACCCAGAGGATAAAATTGTCGCCCAGGCCGAACCTCTCCATTGCCTCGTATAGATACCCCCACTCGACCCTGTCAAAGGCCTTTTCGGCATCGAGGGACACCACAATTTCCTGTCTGTCGGCCAGGCATGAACCCTGTCTGATCTAGCGAGATAATGGAGGGCATCACCCGTTGAAGACGGAGTGCAAGAACCTTTGAAAGAATTTTGAGGTCCACATTGAGGAGTGAGATTGGTCTATAGCTGCCGCAAAGCAGGGGATCTTTCCCCTTCTTGAGAATTAGGGTTAGGGTTAGAGGCCTTCGACACCGGCAGGCGACGATGATGAAAAGCCTTGTTACATTTGGTAGTTTTAATAACAGAAAAAGGTTAATACGCATCTAGATTAGATCTGCTGGATCAACTTGGATTGAAAGACACACCAAATTGTTGGAGATAGACAGAGGACGGCCAAATACTTCATGTCCTAGGATCCTGTGATAAGGGCCAGGAATTTTGGACTCGGATATATGATAACCTATGGCTGATTGCAGGGACCCAGGTTCCATTCAGCCTAAGATTATTTGTTCTGGGAGATGGGTCAATCCTAAGCGGGATGGATAGGCAAATAAGAAGTTGAGTCCAAAGTAGTTTAGTGATATACAGACAGATTATGTTAAGAGGATGGAGGAACGAAGGGGTACCTTCAATCCAAGAATGGGCTTGTGAGATGGCTAGAGTGGCAGCATTTGATAAAATGTCATACATATGATTTGCTAGATTGAGTTTTTACACAAATAAATGGGGAAAGTACCTGAGATTTCTGGAGGGCTCCTAGGAGGCTATGTACTGTGGAAAGACGTATGTAATGTACTTATGGTGTCAGCATATATACATAATATGGTTATTTGGTTGACAGTTTGTTGTCTATTTTGTTGACATTTTATTGTATTAAATAGTATGTATATATGTATATTATTTAATCTTGTAAAAATAAAAATAAATAATCATAAAAAAAAGATCTGCATCAAGATGCACATAGTAATGATGGTGATTGCTGATTGGTTGATGGCGGTCGCATATTCGGAGAATCCCCAACATATTATCTAGTGCAGAGATCTTCAACAGGGGGTCCTCAGAGTTACTGCAGGGGGGCCACCAAATTATTGTTAATTTTTGTAAAGTTTTTTCATAAATGAAAATCTCTTAACATGAATCCAACATATTATTAGCAAATATAAATCAGCCTATTTGTGACAAAAGCAAACACTGATGATAGGCTTACTGGCCGATAGGTAAGGAAATCGCTGAGGTAGCCACACACAGATCCAGTTCATCCTAAGGATTCACTCTGCCACATGTATTTTTAACATTATAACATAATTGATAAAAACATGCCAACAAATATTAATAGCTTAGTATTCTATGCACTGAAAAGGTATGTGTAAAGGCTTTAGGCCGCCCACACATTATTGTAGGCCCGGTTTAATATGCAACTTCATTTTATACAATATATGTAGTAGGGGGTCCCTGCTCCGTCTCACTCTCAGTTAAGGGGTCCTTGGCTTAAAAAAACGTTGAAGACCCTGATCTAGTGCATGGATGATTCCAGTATTTTTCATGTTTGACATGTTTTTGTAAAGAAGAGGACTAAGAAACATCTTTGTTGGTTGTCTATTTCCTTATGCTGCTATTGTGAATTTTTCTCATCTCATTGGCTGTTTATTATTCCACATGTATCTTGTTGACCAATCAGTTTAAAGCCTACGTATTACTGCCACCAGTTAGACCTAAAACGTCCGTGCATTGGGGAAGACTGGATTATGTTTGTTATATTGCATCTACATCCCACACTTCAGTAGTTATGTGCCAAAAATTAAAGTAGATTATAAATGGTACCAAAAAGTGATCAGTTCTTCCTTTGTCCATGGCCTAACTGTCTGTCCCGGACATATGTGAAGTAGTTTTGTGATATTGTATCTGTACTAACAAACATTCAGATAAAAACTCCACGGCAAAGGTGTTGATATGATAACACAGGAATAGGCTGACCTATTATATCCATATTATATCGACATGGATATATGAGACTAGATATCTTCTTAAATGTGGATACCATAATATCGTGATAGTGTTGTCTTTTCCTGGTTTTAAAGCCTGCGTGTCAGTAAAGTGATGTCATTTTCTGAACTAACCAGACTGTTCCAGCTGTTTTATTATTTGCCTTTACCCAGTTAGTCAATATATCCAAATTATTGGTGGTTATTTGTCAAAACTCTCATTGTGCTAATACTTTGTGAAAACACCAATAGTCAACCCTACAATATCGCCACAATACCGACATCGATGTATCTGGTAAAAATATGGTGATATTTGATTTTCTCCATATGGCCCAGCTCTAAGATAAGGGACTCATATTTCAAACACAGGTTGCATTAAAGGTGCTGATACTGACCTGTCTGATTCTGTCTGCGGAAGATCTCAGGTATCCAGAGGGCATGGAGCTCAGGTGGAGGGTCACAGCATCTGCTGGAGACACATTCCTGATATCAGACCACTGCAGCAGTACTTAGCGCTGACACATACTGTATGCTTAAACAGTTCACAATGACAGAAGACCGTTTCAAATGTACTGTACATTCTCAAATAGTGGCCTGGTCTAAGTTTACCTTCACAGCAGAGAGAGGCCTTTGGCCATTTGGTTCAGGTTCAACTTAGAGACAGGCCTTTATTTCCGGTATTTGATTTATATATTTGACTTACTATTTGAAAGAAGACTACCTCTTTTCTGTTCCTGTTTCATGTAACACTTCCTCCATGTCATACCTACTCAGAGTCTCTATGCTCAGTTTATATTTTTGTATTTCTATTATAGTTATTTCACCTAATTTGGATTTTTAATTGTATTTTAATTCTTGCACACCTAGTTTGTTTTTGTCATGTGTGTAACTTGGCTGCTAAAACACTACTCACTAGCTTTCAAGTTTTATTTGTCACATACTCAACATATTTCTACGTTATGCAGTGAAATTCCTTTTTACTAGTACTCTGTCTTTCGCTTTTTTCCCCAGTCACTTGCACTTTGCCAAGAGGCAGTGATGTTTCCTTTTTCCTGTACAGGACTCTCACACTGCCTCAAAACACAGCGACAAGTTTGATCCATGCTAACAGGACTGGCCACCGCAGCGTGACACAGGGTGGAGTTGCTCCAAAAGTTGAATCTGTCTCAACTTTTCGACGCAGGCCGCTGTGGTTTTTGTGGCACCGTGTGAAGACCGCTGCAGGCTATGTGAACGAAGCCTGATGGCATAAATTGGAATTTGGAATTTATCCTATCAGTAATTTGTGTGAAATGTTGTTATAATTAGCCTAGGAATTCTTGAGTTATGACCAGAAATGCCTTGGTCAGAGCCCTTTAACCTTTGACCTCCAAAATCTAATCAGTTCATCCTCGAGTCCAGGGTTTCCTGAAATTTCGCCTTCACAAGAATGGGACGGACGTACAGACAGACAGTCAGTTATTCAGACAAACTGAAGATATAATGGCTCCGTCCATGGCTATCTTATGAAAAGATATTACAAGATAAAACTAACAAACTAAAACACAAGACAGGGAGTGAGATCTATAAAAAGGCTTGGCTATAAAGATTTAGAAAGGTTTCTAAAAGCCACTTAAAACAGTCCAAAGATTCAGCAAATCTGATAGATTGGGGAAGAGAATTCCAGAGGGTTTGGGAGGAAACAGCAGATCACCTTTTGTTTTGCAGATGGATTCGGGGATGGATAATAGCCAATTGGTACTGATAGTTAAGGCAGATTTATAGTAGTACGTAGGATCTACGCAGAGCCTATACCGTAGCCTACGTATTGTAAGTGGCCTATGGCGTTGTGAGGATTTATACTTGTGCGCTGATGTGTCTGCGTTGTTCTAGGTTAGAGTGAGTGAGAGACTGACATGATTAGCTTCAGAGCGAGTACCGACTCCGGCGGTGGAGACGGAGAAACAAAGTGTCTCCCCTGTTCTTTCTGACCACGGTCTGAAATCTGGAGCAGGAGAAGTTAACCCTCTCCTTGATTTCATGTTGTTATAGAGGAGGAGAACCAGGAGAAGTTAACCCTCTCCTTGATTTCATGTTGTTATAGAGAAGGAGAACCAGGAGAAGTTAACCCTCTCCTTGATTTCATGTTGTTATAGAGGAGGAGAACCAGGAGAAGTTAACCCTCTCCTTGATTTCATGTTGTTATAGAGGAGGAGAACCAGGAGAAGTTAACCCTCTCCTTGATCTCATGTTGTTATAGAGAAGGAGAACCAGGAGAAGTTAACCCTCTCCTTGATTTCATGTTGTTATAGAGAAGGAGAACCAGGAGAAGTTAACCCTCTCCTTGATCTCATGTTGTTATAGAGAAGGAGAACCAGGAGAAGTTAACCCTCTCCTTGATTTCATGTTGTTATAGAGGAGGAGAACCAGGAGAAGTTAACCCTCTCCTTGATTTCATGTTGTTATAGAGGAGGAGAACCAGGAGAAGTTAACCCTCTCCTTGATTTCATGTTGTTATAGAGGAGGAGAACCAGGAGAAGTTAACCCTCTCCTTGATTTCATGTTGTTATAGAGGAGGAGAACCAGGAGAAGTTAACCCTCTCCTTGATTTCATGTTGTTATTAGATTTCTGGAGAGGAACGTCAGCCTACAGCGTAGGGTCTGTATCTACACGTACGTACCTATGGCGTGGATTCAATGCAGAAATCAGGCTCCAGTGCTGTAGCAATACATTATGCTGAATTGACCATGTGAGCTGTTATAGCTCCTTCTCTATTTTACCATGTCTTCATTTGTTTGTGCCGGCCACTCTGCCTTTTATTTGAGAATTTACAGTATGTATCAACGCTGATAGAAATAGTATGTCCATTAATGCTTTGTGAAATTAATCATTGTGGTTGTACTCCCTTATTTACCGTTAGGATCTGTCACCTGCACTGGATAATTGGCCTCCAATGACTGTGGGAGAGACAAGGGCGACAAGAGAATATTAGAAAGAGAATGAATAAAGCTGAAGAGAGTAGGACTGTGTAACAAATTCAATACTTTTTAGGCACCGACGGAATTGCCTCCTTAGTATCGAGTATGAAAAAATGCCTCCTCATTCAATACCAAATTTCAATACCTAAGGAGTAAATTTCATCAGAGTGAGTGAGCCAACCAGCACGCAGCATGCTTTTATACCAAGATCTAATAATGTCTGTGGTTGGCTGTCTAACGTTAAACGTCGTAGAGACACGCAGGAGAAACTCTACGTTACCCAGAGATGGCTCATGTAGTAGGAGCTGGAAAATAAATAAAGGATTTGTGCCATAGTGTTGTAATTTCTTTTGTTAAAATGCATTTTATAAAATTGATATTGGAAAAAGTCGATCGATACCCAGCCCTAGAAGAGAGAAACCTGAGAAACCTCCTTTGTATTCAGTCTGTTCATAAGACTGAGGCAACATTCAAGATGTAGTCTGTAACTGTCGAGGAAAATGACTCTTCTGTGTGCAAAGATAGGGAAGAGCCTGCCAAAACCTGTTCTTCAATGAGCCCTTGGGCGCTAACAATCACAGCACAGTGTGTTCAGTTATGGTACATTTCTTAGCAGATTACTTTAAGACTCTGTTTTCTGAGGAAGATCAATGAGAAATCAGCGGAAAGCAAACTGGATAGAAGACAAGTCAAGACAATGAGACAGTTAACCAAACACATGAGCGGAGAGAAGAGTAAAGAAAAGATCCTTACAAATTCTGCCACAAAGCTGGTGGTGTCTGTGTCCTCCACAGGTTCAGAGCTGCTTCGGTCTGTTACAAAAAAGGAAAAAATGCTTTAATATTGTGACTAGATGCTGTCACCTCTGCTCATTCCATCCACTTCCTACATATCACCAAACTATCAACTGCAGAGATGCAGAGAAAAGCCACATCCTCCAGCCAGCAGGTTTATTTTGGTATGAGTATGACATAGTTTGGACATGTTAATGTAGGCAGTAAAACTGGCTAGTGATGACACATCGTGATCATTTAAAGGAGGTAAACTGTCATTTGGAAGGCAGGGAGACTTTTTCATGATATGGCTTCATGCCATGATCGTCATCTACGCTACATTAGTCAGCCAAATAAAAAAAGTGTGAAGTGTGAGTTTAGGTGCGTTTCCCCTCCAGCGTTTAGTGCATGACAGCTTCTCAGAAACAATGAAATTACTGTTCAGCACCAAGATGGAACACTCTTAAATCAAATGCCCTCAGCACTGAAAAGGAATATTTTGAACAAGCACGGATTCACGGATGAGTTGGGTGAGCAGCACAAAGGCAGCTTTTCAGTTCCAGAAAATACCTGACCGGGGCTATGTGGGCCTGCATCAGTCTACGTCACTGTACAGCCATTGTATCTAAAGGGCTCCAAATAAAGAACTCACCTGGCCTTTCTTGGGTTACACTCTATGACGATGAAACTTTATTTTGCATGGGAAACTAGAATACGGATTAAGTGATCAGGTGTAAGCAGGCTGTTTTCCTTCATTCAGCTTTAATGTGTTCAGAGAGAGAGAGTGGTTCCAGAGACAGGAAAACCAGCCTGCATATATTAGCACACCATGAGGTTTTTAAAGATTATTTTTTTGTGCCTTTCACTTTATTTGATAGTGACAGGTAGGGCTGAACGATTAATTGTTTTCAAATGGAAATCGCAATTTGAAGAATGCGATTAGCTAATCGTTAAGACTGTAATATTTAGTTGAATGTTTGGTGTAACTTTTGGTTTACCATTTCTTTATTCCTCTTTTTATTATTATATTTGCTGTTTTTTCATAAGATAAATGCTGAAAGAATGTTACAGAAATGTCCTATTTTCAGTGGATTTTTTTTCTTTCTTTCTTTAAGTTCATATCTATGTTCCCATCCTACATAAGAATATAGAGCAGTTGTTTTTTTGTTTTTTTTACTTTATTGTGAGTACACACAAAAAAACAAAAAAAAAAACATGAACATTGTCCTGAGACTGGGCTCCACACATTATTTACAATCAGAAACATAAACAATTTAAAGCATAGGCTTATGTCCTACTTCAGAAAGTCAATGACAGGACCCCATCTCCTTTCAAAGACTGGTGTTTTTAATTGCAGTTGTGCTGTCAACCGTTCCATTAAATAAACTTGTCTTATCTTTTGTATCCATTGCGTAATGGTAGGTGGCTCAGGTTTTAACCAACAGATTGTTATCATTTTCCTTGCCGTCATTAAGAGGAGATGGAGAAGAAATGCTTGGTCTTGAGAAAGATTGTCTGGAAAGATATCCAGTAAAAAAGTTTGGGAGTCTAAAGAGATGTTCACTTTTAGTAGATTTTCCAAAATGCCCTTAATGTCCCTCCAAAAGTTAAGTATGATGGGACAGTCCCAAAAGATGTGAGTTTGATCACCGACAAATCCACAGTTTCTCCAACATTTATCACTCCTGATACTCTTGGCGAGGAAAGATTTTAACGGGTTCCTGAAAAATCGGATTTTTGTCTTCCAATCAAACTCCCTCCAGACCTGACTGCCCGCACCCTTATGGCAGCCAGAGCAAATGTTAACCCAAACATCGTCATCCAAGGTAACATTCAGCTCCATTTCCCATTGTTGTTTTATGTGTTGTGTGTTATCTGACATGTCGATCAACAGTTTTTTGTACATCAAGGACATTTGTTTTTTCATTGTACCACCATTTTCAATCAAATTAATAAAATGCTTCTCTATATTTGTAGGCTCTCTTCTGATCAGTTCCTAATCGCTCCTTATTTGAAAATACTTATATAAATCACTTGAGGGTAATTTGAATTTTGCTTTTAATTGGGCAAAGGTTTTAATTACATTTCCGTCATACAATTGAGTCACTGTGAGGAGACCCCTCTCAGCCCATCCCCGAAAGCCGCTGCTGTCTGATAAAGATGGAAGGAACTCAATATTACCATTAATAGTCATAGCCCAAGATAAAGCAGTCCCTCCCCTCAACTGCTTTTGGACTTTATTCCAAATCTTTAATGTATGTTTGACCCATAAATTTGCAATTTTTTATTTTTTTCTGAGACTGCAGGTTGAGAAATGGGAGTTGAGAGAGAGAGACTCCCGACACCGAGTATTCTTCCTTGGAGACCCACTGTGACTCCGGATCACGAATGATCCATGCCCCCCACAGCTTTTATTTGGGCAGCCCAATAGTACAATTTGAAGTTAGGTAAGTTTAAGCCCCCATTTTCCTTAGGCGACATTAAAATTTTAAGGCGCACTCTTGGTCTTTTGTTCTGCCAAATAAATTTTGACATTAATTTATCTAGAAATTTGAAAGTAGATTGTGGTATAACAGCAGGGAGGTTTTGGAACAGAAATAATAATCTTGGGAGAATATTCATTCTTATACATTCAATTCTACCCAAAAGAGAAAGCGGTAGTACATCCCATCTGTTTAAATCAGTTCTGATTTCCTTTAACAATTTATCATAGTTAGATGAAAACAACTGAGTAGTCTTGGGGGTAAGAATCACTCCAAGATATCTAAACTCCTGCTTGGAGTGTCTGAATGAGACGAGATTGTCCAACTGCAACGGCCAGGTCCCAGTTATCATTAAGGCTTCGGATTTGTTTGTATTGATTTTATACCCTGATATCATACTGTACTCCTTAAGACTGTGGAGCAAGGCTGGAACAGAAATGATAGGATTTTTCAGAAATAATAAAATATCGTCAGCGAAAAGTGACAATTTGTGCTGAACATTTGATTCAGCTCTTATTCCCTGTATGAGAGGATTGGATCTAATCAGTTCAGCCAACGGCTCTATACTCAAAGCAAATAATGAAGGTGAAAGAACTTCACCCTGCCTAGTGCCGTGTCCCAGTGGAAAAAATTTTGAGCAGTGCCCACTGACCCTTACACGTGACTTTGGGTTTTTATAAAAAGTTTGGACCCACTCTATAAACGTCTCATTAAAGCCCATGAAATATAGAGCAGTTTTGATGTTGTATCATGTTATAATGCTCCATGACATGTTTTATCTGTAACACAGGGAATATTGGACTATAGCTAAACAAAAAAAAAAAAAATCATAATTAGATTTTTTCCCCCCAAATCGTTCAGCCCTAGTGACAGTGGATAGACAGGAAAGGGGGGAGAGAGAGAGAGGGGGTGACTCACAGCAGATTAGAACCCGGGCCACTGCAAAGGCCTCAGCCTCCATGGGGCGCACACTCTACTGGGTGAGCTAGAGGTCGCCCCAGCACATCACAACAATTATTTATACAGTAGATCATACTCAAAGCACTTTACTGTCAGAAATGGACTTTTATGAATGGAATTTGAATACCACTTTTAATTGCATACGTTGACAATGAGTGTATGGTAAATCTATCTATCTATCTATCTATCTATCTATCTATCTATCTATCTATCTGTCTATCTGTCTATCTATCTAAGCGACTTTGAGTTTGTGAAAAGCGCTATATAAATTCAATTTATTATTATTATTATCTCTGACTTAGTCAACACTGCAGGGAGCCCGGCTCATCCTGCTGGGGAAGCCGCTACAGCACACACAACGGCTGGAGAAATGTGCACAACTGAGAGCCTGGGCGTTCATCTAACATTTGCCTTTATTTTCTCCGTAAACAGATTATTTCTCTGTTTTATAGTTCAGTGATTCAGAGTGTCATGCTGTACTGCAGCACAGCCTGCCTCAGCAGCCTATATCTGCTTTAAACTAAATTATATAATCAACTCAAAGTATGTGCTAAGATCATTGTTCAACCTGTTGCACACTCCTTTCAAACAATCCACAAGAACAGCAGGCTCGCTAACAGCATCTCTTCTGACTGCATGCATGTTTTCAGTTATACCAACTTCCGCCTTCTAACAGGCGATATAGAGTCCCTTTGGTTAGATACAACAGGCTCAAGAACTGTTTTAGACGTCAGTCTATCCTGTTGCTAAACCAAAATCAGTGTACTGCCAATTAAGATCTGGATCAGAAGATATCATGTAACATGGTTCTTTGCCATGGCTGTTGATATGTCTTCATCTTTGTACTACATGTGTAATTGTTGTCTAGCTCTGTGTATTTTTCTTTTTATTCCTTCTTTGAGCGGTGCTGCTCGGGAACGCAAAATTAATTTCAGTGTAAACTGACAGTAAAGTTGTATTTTGAGGACTGCCATCTGTTTTTTAAACTACATTTACTCTCTGTGAATGTGGTTGGCTGCGAGCGGACTGTTTAATGGTTAAAATGACAAAGGTGAAGATGATCGTTATTTTTTATAATCTTCAGTCATCAGTAACTCCAAAAAGCCTCCCACATTTATGAGCACTCGTCATTACAGACACTGACCTTCTATGGAGGCGCATGTGCATCACTACAATGCTTTTTCACATACACACACACACACACACACACACACACACACACACACACACACACACACACACACACACACACACACACAGGAGGTGACAGCTGGTGTCATCCCTTCAAGGGAAAATGAAAGGTAAATCCCCACCATGACAGTTCTGTAGACCAACCCACGCAACACTACTAGGAAATGTTGACATGATGTACTTTGCTCCAATGTTGTTTTCAGTCTCTATTTCTATAAAGTAATTAGTTATGGGGTATATGAGAGTTGATTTAATAATTCAAGGCTAACTAACGTGCTGAACACACTTGTTTTTCTTTTCCATTTTTGTTTCATCCTGCTATTTCGTAATCTTTCTCTTGCCCCCTCCCGTGGCCCATGTCAGAGAATGCTTGTTGAATTTCAATGTGCCGTTGGCCAATTAAGAATAGAGTTGTCTCATTGTCTTGTTAGAAATAGAAGATGATGGCTGCGTACAGGTTAGGGTTATTGTTAGCTTCAAGTGTGGAAGAGTGAAAAAGGAGTTTTTTTGGGGTGGCAACAGAGGATGTCGATGACACAACTAAAACGTTAATATATTGTTAAATTTAAATAATTTTCAATTTAAAAACTATAAAAGAGCCTTTCTTTGATGTAATTTTTCAGTTTTTCAAGAATCGGTTTAGGAATCGGAATCGTTTTAAAAGTACCGGTTCGGCATGGGGTTAGGGTTAGGGTTAGAAATGAGGGTACCTTAAAATGTAGTCTCTTAACTCAGCTATGACACTGTCCATGGTGTGTTTATACATTATAAATAAAGATTGAATATAACAATATACTTAAGTCTTTGTTGTTATTTGATAACCACTAATAAAAAACAATTTGTATAGGGGCCAGTAAAATTTGACTTGGAGTAAGTAGAATTTTATCTATTTTCACACGACTGGGCAAATGAAAAAAACATTAATGTTAAAGCCTGCCAACACTGTTATCTCCTCATCTCCTCTTCTTCCCTACCACATTAGTAGTTTGAGATTCCATAACCAGGAACATCCATTTCTTCAACACAGCCACATACTCCCTGGAGACAAGCTTCTGGGGCTGCGGCGTTCACTCCCATCAGTTATAGTCCATATGGGGACAAACAATGCAGCTGGTCAGCAGTTTGAGCTGACCAAAAGTCAAGCAGTCAAGCAGACAAACTGACCAACACATATATAATAAAATATCCATATACTGTGTATCGATACAGTATTGCCACGGAAAATATCACGATACTATGCTGTATCGATTTTTCCCCCACCCCTATTAATCACGTGTCAAAAACATTAGTAGCGTTAAAAGGAATCTGCGTTAATTCGTTATCATGTTAATTTTGACAGCCCTAATATATATATATCAAATGTCTTGTTTTGTTTTAACAACAGTCCAAACCCCAAATATATTCAGCTTAATATAACATAAGTCAAAGAATAGCAGCAAATCCTCAGATTTGAGAAGCTGAAACCAAGGACTTTTTGGCAGTTCAGCTTGAAAAATGAATAAATCAATTATCAACATAGGATCAATCGACCTAATCGTTTGAGCTCTTACAACTGCCCCTACAGTTCACCCTAATATCTCAGCACATTACACCTCAGGGATGAACTGTGGCTGTGTGAATTACTTGCAGTAGAAACACAGCAGACTAATCTCAAAAGTACTAAAAAGCATAAAAAAAGACATTTTTCAAAAACTGTCCAAGCTTGCAATAAGGGTTACCACAGAATGATTGTAATGTAAAAACAAGAAATTGCTCTCTGCGATGGGTTACCTCCTCATTCAGTGAAGTAATAGTTAGTAAGAGTTATCATATTCTAAGAAACAATATGCAGTAATATAAATTATAGGTGATTTCTAGGTAATAAAGCGCAAAACTACCAGTATATAACTTAACATTGCAGCCCTGGGTGGCAATCCCCTTTAATTATAGTGCATACAGTATTAGGACTTACAGCCAGTTACCCAATTATCAAGTGTAAGTCGAACCCCAGATCAGTTGAGCATTGTTTCTCCCTCTCTGGGAATGCAGGGGCATGTGACTGCACGCTCTGGATAAAGTTCAAGAGATGAAATATAAACCACATCAGAATACATTGCTAAGGGCCATAATTCCACACAGGTGAACCCAGCTTTCCTCCGTTCTGACCACCCATGTCTTCTGTGAGGCAAAGAACAGTTTGTAAGCAACCTGTGGAGTGGGCGCTTTGCTTTATCCTGAGTTTGTTTCCACACATGAATGGAGGAGAATGGCATGCCAACACCTGACCCAGGCCACACTCAAGTCTAGACTGAAAGCAGCTATACACACACACCTTGTACAAACTCTCTGCTACATGTGTATATACAGTACATAGCTGATAGTGGGTGGTAAGTGGGTCTCTTGTACTGTGTGTGTATCTGAACATGATTAGACTGGTACAGTATATTAATGCTTATATTACCTCTTTAATATCACCCAATCTAAACTGGGTGTTTCTCCCTGATCAGTCACATGAAAACATTCTGCGAAAACTTACTGTACTTTTTAAATAGCTTAATGTACTGTGTTGTATCTGTGCAGTGGGTAACTTGGCTGAAGCAAATGCTTTAACATTTTGGGAAATACACCAATTCACTTTTATACTGCGAGTTGGATAAAGTTTGATACCAACCTTATGTCCGTGTGTTAAGTACAGAGCTGGAGTCAGAATGTGGTTAGCTTAGCTTAGCTTAGCATAAAGACTTGAAGCAGGAGGAAACAGCTAGCTAATGCCTGTATAGTGACTAAAACCCAAAACTGTGTTCCCAATCATATCTTGCAACCCATGCTGCAGTCAAAGAAGTCAAGTTTCAGTGAATAGATCAACTTTATATCCAAACATATCTAAATTAGTGCCAGCTGATAAAAAACCTGTATGAGTCAAACCCCAGACGTGCAGACATTGAGCTATTTAAGTCAAATTCAACTGTTTCCAGCCACAGTGGAGTATAGGTCAAGGTTGAAACAGAAGTGACGTCTGATTGTCCCAGCTGCAAACCCACATTTGCCATCCGTGTAAATGTGTTAAAGGTTGTTATCTGACTTGAATTTGGTTCTGTGGTTCATGTAGTTCTGACATTGCTCAGCTGGGATGTGAAGGGGCAAAAACAAGTCTAGTGTTATAAATTACTAAAAACCTATCACAAGTTGACTCTAGGATTACTAAATGTAATCAGATAGTGGGGGTAACTTGGCCTACAATTTTCATTGTCTTTGTTACTTGAGAACATGCATTGCTGATGCATTAACTTTTTCATACGGCGTCCATATTAAGAAAATAAATTCAATAAAATTACAACCAGACTATCTTGAATTTCCATTTTAAACTTTGCAGCAGCTCCTTTTCACTGAACTAAATATCCACATCTGCAATAAATGGCAGTTTAGCAATGGTGAAGGGAACTACAGTGTTTACTTGGATCATATAGGATTGCAGACAAACAGCCATTAACCTGCAGGGTGACTAAACACATGTTCATTATCCAAACATGGTGTGTGAAAGTGATTTAGATAACTACAGGCAGGAAAACACAGTTTGTTACACTTAAAGGAAATGATACAGTCAGGTGTAAATAGTATGCCATGAGATCATGTTTGCTTCTGAGGTGAGACAGCAGGTGTTGGAAAGCCAAACTTCTTTGATGTGTACATATTGGTGAATATGGAACAGAATCAAAATGTATGAGAGAAGTTCTTCAGCTGTACAAGGCCTACAGTTCACTACAGAAACTAATGCATCATCCAAAACAACAGGACAATATGGGAAAGGGACACTGTCACTGAAAACCAGAACAAAAGTGTACAATCATATGTTTATAGTTGTGTTATCTCATATAAATCACTGAATCATATGTAGACAATGCCTTCCCCCACCTTTTAGCATTTTAGCAGGGTGAAGCTAAAGGTTGCAACTAAGGTCTTTATTAATGTTTATAAATCATACTAACGCTGTAGAGATCAGTCCTAAGGCATTAATAAGAACAACTTTGGGATTGGCCGCCAGGGTTGTAGCTACCAGTGACCAGACTGTAATCATTTGGGGGTTTCTTGACCCAAGGAGGATTTTTGCATTCTATGATCACAAAGAAAACTGTGTAGTTTAGATAGGGCTGCACGATTATGAGGAAAATATCTAATTGCGATTATTTTGACTGATATTGCGATTGCCATATGAATCATGATATTGGAGGGAATTATCATTTTTGTATCATTATTCTTATTTTCATTGAAACATATTAAAATTAGTGCTGTCAGTTAAAGCGTAACTCTCGCCAAAATGCAACCTAGGGTGTTTTTGTGAATGTACCTGAGTCAAACGTTCGTTTAAAAGCATATTTAGGATGGAAGCGCCACTTTTAAGATGTATCGTATTTTCGTTTTTCGGTCAAATGGCCTACACATGAACTCGAGCATTGAGAACATTGTTTGTGTACCCAGAGTTTACTAAAAAGAAAGGTTTTGAACAACTCACTGTAGCTCTTGTTGTCTGCTACCACCTCAGCAGTCAAAACGAGGAGCATCTCGCTGCAGTCTGCGGGAAGGCGGGGCTTGACATCCAAGTCAGTCATTTTTTTTTTTTTTTTTTTTTTTTAAACCTACGTCGTCTCCCCATACACTCGAACGGACCAAGACGGTAGCAAAGCTGATATCCTCTTGTTTCACATTAGATAACAGAAACTGATGTAAGCTAAACACAAACGACATTTCATGCAACAACAGTGAACTGTAATTGGGCCCGTGTACTTTTTCGTTCATTTGATTTCCGACTTTGAAACGAAAAGAGTGGTTCGGAAATGACATAAGACTGCTCCGGTGAAAGCCTGAAGCCTGTGAAAGGCTAGCTGCTAACTAGCTCGGAAGCTACATCTGATGGCAGGCAGGTTGCTAATTAGCCAATGCTAAAAAGTATGGAAGTACTAGTTTCCCCTGCTTTCTATCAATATTCCTCAGTATTTGTGTCTTGGTGTAGTTTGCTAACATGCTCGTAGACATGTAAATTAACTGTTTGCGTGCTAGCTAAGTCAACGGTCAACACCTTTTATATTGTAACGTGAAAGCTCAGGCTGCGTTAGCTTCAGCTAAACCACAGCCGTAACTTGCACTGCCCCGTTAAAATGCAACTTCAACCCTCGGATATAACGGTAATCACGTAGCGATTTTACTGTATCTAAACATCTGTATATGTGTTCGACCTTTTGAAATACTTAGATCAGGTGTGTTACTGTGCAGGTAATATCCGAGGAGCATCTGGCATGATGGTGAGTTCTACTGAACCAGACTGAGAGACCATTTAAAGACTCAGGAACCCTTTGCAGGTGTTTTAGATTAATTAGCTGATTAGAGTGGGACACTTTGAGCCTAAAATATTGAACCTTTTCACAATATTCAAATTTTCTGAGGGTTTTCATAAACTGTAAGCCATAGTCATCAAAATTATAACAAATACAGGCTTGAGATATCTCGCTTTGCATGTAATAAGTCTATATAATTAGTTTTACATTTTAAGTTGAATTACTGAAATAAATGAACTTTTGCACAATATTCTAATTTTTGGAGTTTCCCCTGTATGCTTCTGGTTCACCTGTTAATTGTTAAAGCAAAATCGCCCCTTTGTACATTTGGTTGTGACTGAATTCTTGCTGTTAATATGAAAGTCCATAACGAAACAAGACACCATTCTACTTTTGAGGGCTAAATTAAATGAAATATGGCTCGTTTTCCGTTTGAACACATTGTCATCAATATTAACAAGGTTTAAAATGACCCATTTTTCAAATTTGGATATCATTTCAAAATCAGAAATCAGTAGTAACTACATGAAAACTTCACTGTTGCATGAAATATCGTTTGTTTAGCCTACATCATCAGTTTCTATCTAATGTGAATCAAGAGGCTATATCAGCTTCTACCAGGCTGTCTTTTTTTTTTTTTTTTTGTCTTCAAAAAACTTTATTATTCAAGTACAGATCCATAAACACATTGAAAACATTAAATGCATACATACATACACGAAAAAGGGGCGCATTAAATTTACATTAAAGAGGTTGTAAGGCATTGTAAATGTTCAGAGTCCGGATGGCTTTCTTATTTGTCAGTCCTTTTTTAAGGTTTTAAAATATAATTTCATGTCATTTTTAAATTGGTGACTAGCCTATTCGGTTTTCTTTCAGATCATTTACATTTATAGATATAAAATTTTCAAACAAAATTAAAAGATTCAAAATAAAAAACATGTCATTTATCCAAATAATTTTCTTCATAGTAAAAAATTCTACCAGGCTGTCTTGGTCCGTTCGAACGTATGGGGAATGACGTAAGCAAAAAAAAAAAAAAGGTGACTTGGATGTGGGCGGGGCTTGATGTCAAGCCCCGCCTTCCCGCAGACTGCAGCGAGATATACTTGGTCAAAACGAGTCGATATCAAAACAAGTAGCCACAGATTTAGTATATCCCGTGGTCACCGGTGGAGTTAAGGTGTAGAGCTCCTGGTTATAGTATATCTTGGTCACCGGTGGAGTTAAGGTGTAGAGCTCCTGGTTATAGTATATCTTGGTCACCGGTGGAGTTAAGGTGTAGAGCTCCTGGTTATAGTATATCTTGGTCACCGGTGGAGTTAAGGTGTAGAGCTCCTGGTTATAGTATATCTTGGTCACCGGTGGAGTTAAGGTGTAGAGCTCCTGGTTATAGTATATCTTGGTCACTGGTGGAGTTAAGGTGTAGAGCTCCTGGTTATAGTATATCTTGGTCACCGGCGGAGTTAAGGTGTAGAGCTCCTGGTTATAGTATATCTTGGTCACCGGTGGAGTTAAGGTGTAGAGCTCCTGGTTATAGTATATCTTGGTCACCGGTGGAGTTAAGGTGTAGAGCTCCTGGTTATAGTATATCTTGGTCACTGGTGGAGTTAAGGTGTAGAGCTCCTGGTGATACTTGGAGCAAGCATCAAAGTGCCCCTAGCACTCCCATTCAAAAGACCATTTGACCGAAAAACAAAAATACGATTCACTGTGCCACATCCGTCTCTCTTTCAGCTAAGAGCTCCTTGGCAGTGGTGTAATGTAACTAAGTACATTTACTCCAGTACTGTACTTCAGTCCAAATGTTGAGGTACTTGTACTTTACTTGAGTCTTTTCTTTTCATGCCACTTTCTACTTCTACTCTGCTACATTTCAGAGAGAAATATTGTACTTTTTACTCCACTACATTCATCTGTTACAGATTTAGTTACTAGTTACTTTACACATTAAGATTACTGCACACAAAACACATGTAGTTTATAAAATCTGATGTTTGATTCTAAAGTAAACTAGCCAACAATATAACGGCTACAAGTCACGCTGAGATGATTAGACCATTAAACACACAACTGGTTGGACACTTTCTACAATGTTTTAATACTTTAACTACATTTCCATGATGATACCTACACACTTTTACTGAAGGAACATTTTCAATGCAGGACTTTAACTTTTAACAGAGTATGTGTACAGTGTGGTATTAGTACTTTTACTTAAGTAAAGGATCTAAGTAGGCTACTTCTTCCACCACTGATCCTTGGCCCAAAAAACGTTGAAGACCCCTGGTATAGACAACTGAACAGATAGTAGGCTACTGTCAGTCTGTAGGCTCTTCCATTATTAGATTAGAGGAAGACTTTTTTTTAATTGTGGAAACTTTGTTAGTTGAGGTTGCGGACAGCTAACCAGGAAACACTTGCTGTTTTCCCCAAACTAACGGTGCACACAAGTGTTCTAAATGTATCTATTAAGGTAATCAAATCAAATATTTTAAATATAATTATTGTTGTTACAATAAAAATAAATATAAGGCATGACAATATCCATTTAGGAGGTCTGAAAGTTAGAGTTTGCAACGTTGACTAATCATGTAATACCATTGAAACGCGGCTTTAAATCCAACCTTTACCACTGGAACATCTGTACGCGTACACTAGCTATTATGGACGCAGAGTCTAAGACACATGGATATTTTACTTACCGAATGGTTCCTTATACGCCCTCAAACTGCTCATTTTTGGATCTGTGACGTCTGCCATGCAGGATATCGTATCAGGGTGGAATAGAAAGTGTCGATATAACGTTAGGAGATTAGAAACAGACCGTAATAATCCTTCAGTGGGAGGAAAGAGGAAGCGCCGACAGCGGCCCGGCGGCGGCAGCTCAACTCGCACTAATGCAACACCTTACTGATGAAAAGGTACCAGGAGCCGTGCTGCCTTCATGGTCGCCTCGGAATTTCAACATCTCCATTTAGGAAGTTCTTAATAGAGGCGCTGTAGACCTATTATGCATTATATATTGTGTAAAATCATCATACTATCAAATATTGAATGTAAAAATGTATTTTTTAATTTGGAACATGAGAATTTGAACACTAAATTAATTGTCAACTTATTGGTTTTATCTGGCCAATTTTATTTAAATAAATGCAAAACAAGAAATGTTACCCCCAATTGTACTGCTTTTTAAATTTCAGCCATATTTCAACCATGGTTCAACAATGTTTCAGCCATGTTTCAGCCATGTTTCAACCATGTTTCAGCCATGTTTCAGCCATGGTTCAGCCATGTTTCAGCCATGTTTCAACCATGGTTCAGCCATGTTTCAGCCATGTTTCAGCCATGTTTCAGCCATGTTTCAACCATGTTTCAGCCATGTTTCAACCATGTTTCAGCCATGGTTCAGCCATGTTTCAGCCATGTTTCAGCCATGGTTCAGCCATGGTTCAGCCATGTTTCAACCATGTTTCAGCCATGTTTCAGCCATGATTCAGCCATGGTTCAGCCATGGTTCAACCATGGTTCAGCCATGGTTCAGCCATGGTTCAGACATGTTTCAGCCATGGTTCAGACATGTTTCAGCCATGGTTCAGTGATTCAGAGTGTAGCACTGTCCACATACTTCAGGCTGTATGATGTATCTCCACATACTGGATGGATGCCATGACGTGGACATTCGTGGTCATTCCTAGACTTTTATCCAGCGCCAGTTCATGCCATCACACCTTTGTCTTTTTAACGTAAAGTTCCATGTCATAATTGAAGATGTAAAAATAGACATTCCACAACATTCACATTTATCTAAAAGGTTTCTTATTTTCTTTGAAATAGAGTCATCGACGGAAGAGAATTAGGGCCACATGTAAAAAAAAAAAAATATCTTCTGAGTTTAAAGTCAGAATTCTGAGAAAAAGTATAGTTTAAAGTTAGGATTTTGGCTTTATTCTCAGAACTCAAATACATTTTTCACATGTGGTCGTAATACTCTTTCGTACTCACCAATGTTGTACCAGTACCTGTAAATAAAAACTGTAGACTTTTGAACAATCTGGTCCCCCTTTCATCAAATCTAACTGACTCTGTCTCCCTAAATGACTCAATCATTGTGGATTTGATGCTTTTAGTCAGCACTAATGATAGGCAATATCAACTTACAATAACACAATCCTTCATTACTGAGCTCATTCTTAAAGCAACACTAGAGAACTTTTCCCGCTTCGGTCCCCCTACAGGTTGTCTCATTGGAACTACAGCTCACGCTACCCAATCTCAAGTACATCTCGCTGCAGCCCGCGGGAAAGCGGGACTTGATGTCATCCAAGTCAGCCATTTTTTTTTTGCCTACGTCACTCCCCATACGCTCGAATGGACCAAGACAGCCTGGTAGCATTTTTTTACTATGAAAGAAATGATTTGGATAAATGCCATGTTTTCATTTTGAATCTTTTAATTTTATTTGGAAAATTTTATATCCATAAATGTAAATGGTCTGAAAGAAAACCGAATATTCACCAATTTAAAAATCACATGAAATTATATTTTGAAACTTTTAAAGGACTGACAAATAAGAAAGCCATCCGGACTCTGAACATTTACAATGCCTTACAACCTCTTTAATGTAAATTTCATGTGCCCCTTTTTTGTGTATGTATGTATGCATTTAATATTTTCAATGTGTTTATGTATCTGTACTTGAATAAAAAAAAACGACGGCCTGGTGGCGAAGCTGATACAGCCTCTTGATTCACATTAGATGATAGAAACTGATGATGTAGGCTAAACAAACATTTCATGCAACAACAGTGACGTTTTCATGTAGTTACTGTAAGTGGGCCGGTGTACTTTTTCGTTTATTCGATTTCCGATTTTGAAACGATATCCACATTTGAAAAATGGGTCATTTTAAAGCTTGTTAATATTGATGACAATGTGTTCAAGGGTGATTCTTTAACTATGGTACTTTTCTTGTCCCTGGATGAAATAATAAAAACTAAAAAACATTTCTTCTTTTTTGTTTTTGTCACACTTACTTCACCCTAAGGGGAACTTATAAAAAATGTATCATTGCTCAATTATTCTTTTTATTATATAATATGAGGCCTTTTATGCATAGTTTTTACTGTTTTCCCTCTGTCCCTAAGCCAGACTTTGCATCTTCAACCTTGCTTAATTCTAAATTATTTAAATAATGTAGATTTCAAGTACAAATGACAAAATAATGTCTATTTCAATTATACATATGATATATTGCGATATTTATTCACATTTTCCTATATTTTTCATAAGTAGAACCCTTGTCCCTTGGGCTTACTGTCATTTCCACCATGCTGTACAAAATAGAATCCTGGGATCATTGTTTTAGGTTTGTATACTTAGTAACCATAGCAACAGAAAGTCCACAGTGGAACACATGGCTGGATGAAATGGTGTCATCTACAGGGGGTAATGAAAAGAGAAAAATCAAGGTAAATATGAGTAAAACTGAGAGTATGTTTATTGGTCGTCATTTCCAAACAGCTCATATTTCACATGGACATAAAAATAACTGGATAAATTTAATTTAATAATGTGTAATTTGTGTATATTTAATGCTAACTCTAAAACTAATATTAGCAGGCTAACATAGCATGAGATTTTAGAGGGAAAGGGGGGAAATGTCATTTCCACCACGGTGTTCATTGTGGTGGTAAGGACAGGTTGTGGTGGAAATGACATTGTTCGTGCTAAACAGCAAATTATTTGGGCTATAATACTAAAACTTTAATGTAAAAAAACATTTAAATTCAAAAACAGTTAAATATAACATAACTGAACCTCTGGCCCATACGCAAGTTTGACAGATACAGTATTTAGCAAATACAATGTCTATTTAGTCAGATTCAACTTGTTATTCCACATGATTACGTTTGACAGTATATGGATTTATGACATAACACACATGACAGTAACAGTTAAGTACCAGAGAGTGTTTGCTCTGGTTCAGCATAGGCATTTAAGTTTTCAATTTCAAAATATATTACTTATTTTATCTGTTATCCAACATTATAGTCAACTGGTTATATTAAGGTTATATTAAGGTAATGATGACATAGGGTTTGCTCTAGTTCAGCATGTAGAAAACAGTGAAGAAATGATTTGCTGATTTTTAACACAAATTCATGTTTTTCATTTTTTGGATTGTTTTTAATTTAAAAATATTGGTGATATGTTTTTGTTCACTAATGCTGTTGCTTATTGAGTTGCTTTGGTTCACCACATAGAGCAGTAGAAAAATAGTTTTTAATTGGAAGTTGCCTATCTATGTCATTTCCGCCACACACTGTCTCTTCCGCCACGCCGTGTCATTTCCACCACAACACATATTTTAAAGTAAAACATAAAAAACATACAATCAAAACAACTATATTCAGTGGTGTTGATAATTGTGCAGTTAGGGGTAAGATATGTGTATACACTTTGAGAAATACATTATTTTGAGCTATGATAAGTAAATGAAATATTCCAGTGACCTAGTTTTAGATGTTTTTTAGTGTAAACATTGTAAAATCTTTAGTTACATTTCTGAAAAATAAATAAATTACAAATTAGAACAGAGATGTGTGTGCTATTTAATCAAATATATTTATAACAGAAGATATTTAATTATTTTCTCTTAAAAACACATGCTTTGTTATGTGATGGAAATGACCGTTTTCTTGGACTGTCAGATAAAAATGGCAAAAAATATATATTATTCAATACAAATAATCACAGCCAATGTCAGGGAAGGTTTCTAGACAGATTAAAAAACCAACTGAGACTAAAAAACTGTTTCTAGAGATGTTTTTATTTTCTGAAACTGTCTAGCTCAAAGAGTACCATAGTTGAAGAATTACCCTCAAACGGAAAACGAGCCATATTTCATTTAACTTTCATATTAACAGCAAGAATTCAGTCTCCATTACAACCAAATGTACAAAGGGGCGATTCAGTAGAATTCACAATCATGTGAGATGCTCCTCAGATATTCGGCTTCACTCAATGACCTGCACAGTAACACACCTAATATATAATCTAAGTATTTCAAAAGGTCGAACACACATATACAGTAAAATCGCTACGTGATTACCGTTATATCCGAGGGTTGAAGTTGCATTTTAATGGGGCAGTGTGTTAGAAAATATAAAAGCACACAACGTGATCGTTTGATTTCTGAGGAGGAAGGAGAAAGGCTTGGGTCCAATTGAAAGTTAAACAAAAAGATTTAATAAACGACATGGTGAAAATGACAAGACAAAAAGCAAATGTTACACTGCAGCTGACAGTGGACTGAAAACATGCATCTCCGTTCTGGAGTCACATCAATCAGTCATGTGACAATGATAAAACAATACACTGCCAGCAGCGGACATACAGACATGCTTCCTTGTGAGGTCACAGTCTGCAGTCCCGAAATCACCTCAGTCACACAAATTTATTCCCTAGAAGTTGAGGGTGGTACCTCAAATGAAAACCTTCGTTATTGGTCAGATGTCTCTCAAGAGAAAAGGTGTTACCTCTGAGTTGTCAAGTTACTCCAGGTCAAGACAAGGGTCATTTATCATGGTAGTGCCAATTCTACTCAAGTTTACAGAGATAGGCCTTTCCTTTGTTCTAATCAGTCTGGCCCAGCAGGGAGTGGCTTCCCAAAATGCCAAGACAACAGTTACCTTTCCTGTGAGGACAATGAGTCTTTCTCCTGTATGCAAATTGACAGTCATGACCTAATCAATTATTAGAAGGTTGGGTTGGGGTGAGGCATGTCAAATGTTGATTAGTGCAGTTATTTGATTAGATCTGGCTGCAGAGTCCATTATGTACATTTAAATCAAAAGGACATTGTTTTCATAACATTAAGCATGGTTTGAACTTTTTTATAATCAACAAGTGCAAGTTGCGGCTGTGGTTTAGCTGAAGCTAACGCCGCTTGAGCTTTCACGTTACAATATAAAAGGTGTTGACCGTTGACTTAGCTAGCACCCAAACAGTTCATTTACATGTCTACGTGCACGTTAGCAAACTACACCAAGACACAAATACCAAGGAATATTGATAGAAAGCAGGGGAAACTAGTACTTTCATACTTTTTAGCATTAGCTAATCAGCAACCTGCCTGCCATCAGATGTAGCTTCCGAGCTAGTTAGCAGCTAGCCCCAGAAGCTCATGAAAACAAGGCTTTCACCGGAGCAGTCTTATGTCATTTCGTTTCAAAATCAGAAATCAAATGAACGAAAAAGTACACCGGCCCAATTACAGTTCACTGTTGTTGCATGAAATGTTTGTTTAGCCTACATCAGTTTCTATCATCTAATGGGAATCAAGAGGCTATATCAGCTTCGCCACCAGGCTGTCTTTTCTTTTTTTTTTTTGTCTTCAAAAAACTTTATTATTCAAGTACAGATACATAAACACATTGAAAACATTAAATGCGGATATATACACGAAAAAGGGGCGCATGAAATTTACTTTAAAGAGGTTGTAAGGCATTGTAAATGTTCAGAGTCCAGATGTCAGTCCTTTTAAAGTTTCAAAATATAATTTCATGTCATTTTTAAATTGGTGAATATTCGGTTTTCTTTCAGACCATTTACATTTGTGGATATAAAATGTTCCAAATAAAATTAAAAGATTCAAAATGAAAAATGAAAATTTCCTTCATAGTAAAAAATGCTACCAGGCTGTCTTGGTCCGTTCGAGTGTATGGGGTGTGACGCAAGCAAAGAAAAATGGCTGACTTGGATGTGGGCGGGGCTTGATGTCAAGTTCTCTAGTGTTGCTTTAAATACATCATTCTTATACTGTGAATACTGTATAATTAATGATGACAAGCTGTAACAAGTAGAAACCCATTACAGGGGCTGTGTGGTGATGACTCTCTCCCCGTGGCTGACCACACCGAGTGGACAAGATTACACATATGTGTAGCACATGACAGGAAGTAGAAGTGGTGGTGCTCCCGCATAGGTTACATTTCTCTGAAGTTTGTTTATCAGCATGTATCAGAAGATGGCCCGGGCCAGTGTTCATCAAATCAACAATTACAGCAGTTGGGTGCATGGATAGCTCAGTTGGTAGAGCGGGCGCCCATATATAGAGGTTTACTCCTCGACGCAGCGGCCCAGGTTTGACTCCGACCTGCAGCCCTTTGCTGCATGTCATTCCCTCTCTCTCTCCTTTCACGTCTTCAGCTGTCCTATCAAATAAAGGCCTAAAATGTCCAAAAAATAATCTTTAACAATTACAGCAGTAGAGTGAGTGTACTCTTGTTATCTAGGTTCCAGATAATAACTTCCTCAGTTGGAAAAAGCAGTTGAAGACTCTGCTACTAAAACAAGCTTTTGGTTAGACGAAGGTTTTTATGGCTGTCTGATTTTATTTATCTATGTTTTCCTTTGTATTCTTATGTCTTTTATTTGTTGTATTATTTCACTTTGAAGCACCTAGTGATTTTTATCTGTGAAAAGTGCTATATAAATAAACTTTACTTACTTACTTACCTGCTGCGGCTCTGCAGGGACCCAGACAACCCTACAACTGCTAATGCACTTTAACTGTACTTGGATAAAGATATACAGTGTTGCATATCTTCAGCAGTTTTGAGGCCAAGCATGTGGATTGATGCATTAGCACTCCACAGGTCTGCATTAAAAAAATGTTTTTACATGAGAACAGCTTGTGATGTTTTACTTGTACAGCTATAAGGTCGACCACAAATAAAGGAAAAATTAAAAGGCTTACATTGTTTTCATGTATTTGCTTTTTAAAGAATTATTAATGAGTCACACTATTCACTGGCTAACATGTTCCTTTATCACCATTAACACACACACTTTATACTTTATTCTGACTCAATCCCACACACACACCGTCCTGCTGCCACAAATACTCACTAGAGCACCAAATGTGGATTAATCCGCCACTGAAAATAGTCCCCAACAAAGTAGGCTCGTTCAAGATGAGCCAGGTCTGCGTAGAATCGATCACCGGCAATCGCCGCCCAATGCATGCCAGTTAGATTTGTGTCAACTTGATCCAAGGGGGTAAGCTTCTCCTCGGACCGCGAAACTCCTATGGCGCCATTTTAATGCTACAAAGCCATCACCCCCCGTTAGCATTCCATTGACTGCCATTCATTTTGACGTCACTTTGACAGAGAATAACTTTACATCTGAAGAGTTTAAAGACTCTATTTGTCCATTGTTTATTTCTAAAGAAACACGACAATGTATAAAAGGCTCCATTACCTTGTACCTCACGTTATGGCTCCGTAGCGGACGTTTTTATAAAATTAGGCTAACGATTGGGTCATAACCACGAGACTTATTGTCTCATAGTAGAGGAATTACCGTATAGTACAGGAGAAGCTCTCAGGCAGTTTGGACTTCCATTAGCTGTTTAAGTTTAATTACTAATGTTAACTATCATTTTAGTGATCAATAATTAGCCTGTGTCTATGTTATCTCCTTACATATACCTACGCTCTCCATCTCTGCTAGATTGGGAATGATTGAGATTTCTCTTGGCACAGCTACCAGAAGACTTCCAACTTTCAGACAGGTTGCTCACGTCACATCTACGTCTTCAAGCTCAGTTGGAGGCTGCTCAGTAACGCTCAGCCATCACCGGGAAAGATCTTCTAATATCCTTCACTGGTCTCCGTCTAGAGACACAGGATCTGCTGGTCCATTATATATATGTCAATGACTTGATCCCGGTTTGCTCTGATGTCATGCGCACGTGGGCAACGATGACCTCATGAGATCAAGACGGCCGCAGGTTTGAGAGCAGGCAGCGAGGTTGCTTTTCACCAAGGGGGTAAACTAGCATCCGGAAAGCGTACCTCCTGTGGGGAGGTTCATAGGCTAACAAGCCATCACCTCCCATTAGCATCCCATAGGCAATCGGGGGGGACGTGGAGGCATACAGTCAAAATGACAAAATAATTAATCAGAATACTTACCAAAAGTGTCTCCTGCTCCTACGCTCATGGACAGCTCCTACTCACGCTCTCCGTCTCTGCTAGATTGGGAATGATTGAGATTTCTCTTGGCACAGCTACCAGAAGAGACCCAGGCGGACCCAGGGAATGCTGGGAAATGCCTGGCTCTCAGCTGATCTCACAGCTGATTGGTTCAGAATAAACACAACATCATAATTGTTTTTGAATTGATTTTAACAGCTATTTGTCTGATTTAAAGGCTTATTGTGTACAAACCACATGTTGTGCGGTTGACGTTTAGAAGTCAGAGAGACAATCTGTTCAAATTACAGATCATCTACAGTCTGTTTATTATTAACATCAGTAACAGATCACATGTAGAGCACGTTGACAGCTACTCTGTCTTCATAAAAACAACTGGAGACTGTGTACAAGCTGATATTTGGGTCTGATAACATTTTACTAAATCAGAATCGGACATAACAGGATGTGAGTGTTTCTGTGACTTCCTGTTCAGCCTGAAGGCTGCTGGAAACTGTCTGACTTTACCGCGGCTTTTTGTCCCCGCCCCTGGCTGCTGCCGCCTGCTCTCGTCCACTTTACAGGCAAGGCGCATTATCTCGAACAAGCCTATTATTTCTTCCTGTTTGAGTGATGCTTGCTAAAACTACAGTGACCGGCAGTTTTAGGATATTACAGGACTTTATTTTAAAAATGAACTGTAAACTAGGGGCAGCTGTGGCTGTGGTTCAGGTGGTAGAGCAGTAGCCTACCATTCGGAAGGTCAGTGGTTTGATCCATGATCCCTGACCCTGCAGTCCTATGTCGAAGAGTCATTTGGCAAGACACTGAACCCTGAATGTGTGAATATTTATCTGATGAGCAGGTGGCACCTGGTACGGCAGCCTCAGCCACAGTGTATGAATGTGTGTGAATGGTGAATGGTTCATGTACTATGTTAAAGCGCTTTGAGTAGTCGTTAAGTCTAGAAAATATATTAGAGTCCATTTACTAAATATTTGTAAGCCGTTTTTAAAGATTTATGTCTCCAGGAGGAACCAATGGGCTTGGGGCTGAGAGCTACAGAGCACTGTAAGCCAAAACCCTGCAACTCTAAAACATTCACTTACCTACAAATGATAAATGATATACTTAGTTTAAAATACACACTGTCCTACATGCTGTATTGTATACAGACATGTAGCTCTACATGCATATACTGTACATAACCACCCACTCAAAAACCAGAGCTAATTACAATGCCACAGTTGTTGTTTTGACTCAGGGGACACAGGTATATTTGGATACAAGAAGGTTTAATCAGGGCCCAACTTTATACATAATAAAGTGGTGAAGGGATGCTGGCACCTACACAAGTCAATAAGTTTCCCTTCCGGGAACAAGCCGTTAAGGAAATGTTGATACATGAGGCCTTTGCTTCAGAGGATGTCCAAAAGGAAAATATTTGTATTTATTTAGATTAGTAAAATACTTGCAAAATTCAAATGATAGAAAGCAATGCATTTTTTTGTATTGCCCTCTGTGGTTTAGTTTTTATTTACCCTTTATTATGAGACAACCTCTAAATGTATGTGAATGAAGACTCAGCTCGATTTGTGCCAGTTCTCATTAATATTCAATGAGCTAAGCTGCTTGACTCTGATTGGCTAACAGCTAGCCAATGAGAGCCTGGCTATCAGCATCCCTTACCCAGCGCAACTGGGCGAGCTCATGAATAGTAATGAGTTCAGGCAACACCACGTCAGACTGACCAGCTTTTGTAATTGGCCTGATTTCTCCTCTTATTTCTTCTCAGTGGCTAGAGCTGACAGAGGAGGTAGCAGTTCATTTTCACATTCACCACATAACACAAACACATATGGACCTAACATAATAAATAAAGGAGGGGGTTCAGAATTTTGGACAAAGGACCTCATTTCCAAGTTAGCCAGTGTATTATTTATCAGTGGAGACTGTTTTCAACACTTTTCATCCAGTCCTTCCAGTTGCAGAGTTAGCTGGTGCTAGGCTAGTGCAAGTCAACAGTATCTGCTAGCCTGCCACTAAAAACAGTCTTATCCACTCCACAGTACACCCGAGGCAAATCAATTATAACGCCAGACTATCGATGGAAATGTCTGTTGATAGAATAATGTTAGAATTAAAACTACCCTTGCATCTCAATGATCGCATTACATTTTGAGGGACTAGTTTTTCAGCAGCGGAATTTTACTTTGCTCCGGTTAGTAGTAATGCACCATAAAGTAAACAGAGAAGCGCACTCCAGTCGGGACACCTAGTAGCTGCTGGCTTGGGCATCAAGACACCGGCCAAGACTCTACTCAAGTGGTGAATGTGTAGTGATCATTTTAGACCAGACGACTTTGAAAACCCCCGCAATCTAAAGGACCACAAGTCACTGACAACGAATGTGGTTCCATCCATCTTTCTAGATGCACCAACAGCTACTGATGAACAGGTAATAACTTTTGGTAGGATACTCTAGCTAATAAAGCTAGCCCCTTTCATAACGTTAGTCTAGCTGCTACTGATAGATTGAGGCTGACAACGTTAGCGGAGATAACGTTACAGTTCAATGCGTTGTGGAGAGTGACAACGTTAGCTAACGTTATAGCTACACTCTTGGTAGATACCTAGCTGGGTTAACCGCTAACTTTAGGTAATTGCTGACAGAAAAGTCATGTAAGCTCGGACAGTTTACATGCTAATTGCTAGCCTGTGTGCTTTCATGTACCGGTAACGTTATGTGAGTTATAGCCTGGCAGAGTGGAGTTAGTTGGAGCTCACAGTGGCAGGTAAATAAAGTTGTGTGATTGTCATGGAAACTGGCTTTCTCGGTAGCCTAGGTAATATCACTCCGCCGCAGGGAACAAAGTAGAACTATTGCAATGTGATGCAAGGGTAGTTTTATTTCTAACATTATTCTATCAACAGACATTTCCATCGATAGTCTGGTGTTATAATTGATTTGCCTCGGGTGTACTGTGGAGTGGCTAAGACTGTTTTTAGTGGCAGGCTAGCAGATACTGTTGACTTACACTAGCCTAGCACCAGCTAACTCTGCAACTGGAAGGACTGGATGACAAGTGTTGAAAACGGTCTCCACTGATAAATAACACACTGGCTAACTTGGAAATGAGGTCCTGTGTCCAAAATTCTGAACCACCCCTTTAAGTAAAAACGGTTTGGTGTGGCAGGTCACCTTTAATGTGTAATGTGTATATTGTTTTAAGGGGATAAAGATATTTTTATTCTGTCCAAAGCTAATGTAGGCTACAATGTCTCCTGTTTAAGCATTGACTTGTTCTTTTTTCCAATATAAACATGTTTCTTGTTATAACAACATGCCAACTTATGTTTGTTGTTTCAATAAGTTTGTATGTTGTTATAATAACATTCTTGTCATAGGCTAGATTGGTATTGTACAATAAAGAGGAAGTTTCCTGACGTAACAATGGTATGTGTTTAGATAGGGAGAAAACATTTCTTTTTAAAATGAAATAACTTTATATGTAATATTAACGAGAGAAATGTCATTAAAACATGAACATAACTTGTTAAAACAAGAAAACATTTGACAGCAATATGCTGCCATACATATGTCTGCTTAGTTGTCTTTATCATCAAAGAAAAACTAAAGGGCTGACAAAAATGTCTTTGAACCAAGATTAATTAAATTTTCTGTTATTATCTTAAACAAAATCGGACCGAGTTTGTTGCTGTATCATCGCTTGTGTTCACACACTTTTAGACACGACAAGTTGGAGAAATAACGAAGGACATATCCTGCTGGATATGTCAACTCAAACAGGTTTTCCTAGTGGACTGATGGTGAGTCCGACATACCATGAACGCATCATAAGAAACACATTCTGCCTCCGTCATTACGCACAGCAGCGTAATCCGTTCGTCCAATCAGGTGAAGAGCCTGAAGCTCAGGAAAGAAGCAGATGATATGGCAGCTTTGAGAGCGACCAGGTGGAACTTGCTTTGTTAACACGGCTAAACCTTTGATTATGAAGACACTTTGTCGTAAAGACGACAGCTGCTCGAAATGATTTACTTAATATTGATTTCCGCGTTCTCCGGAGCAGTCGTTACGTTGATATTACAGTTTTTGCTGATATACCGGAGAAGCCCCGAGCCCATAGGCAGGACAGTGCAGTATGTCAAAGTAGTGCCTGATAACGCATTGAAGGATTACTTTAATACCCAACATGCCGAGCCAGGCCAGCAGCAGCTGGACAGCACAGCGTCTACGGCATCTAAACCGCAAGAGGCCGTCTCAACGCGGCAGCAGGAAGCGGCTGTCCCCGGCGGCAGTCCCAAACAACAACAGCCGCCGCCGCCTCCCCAAAGCGAGCCCGTTGATGCGGCCAAACCCGAAACGTGCAATTTCCTAAATGCTATATTTCTGTTTCTGTTCAGAGAGCTCAGAGACACCCCTGTCGTGAGACATTGGCTCACCAAAAAGATCAAGGTGGAGTTTGAGGAGCTGCTGCAGACCAAGACGGCAGGTCGGCTCCTGGAGGGGCTCAGTCTCAGGGATATCTCCCTGGGCAATTCTCTGCCCGTCTTTAAAACGGCCAAACTTATGAAGCCGGTGCATCTGAACGACGACGGCATGCCCGAGGAACTCAACTTCGAGGTGGACATCGAGTACAATGGCGGCTTCCACCTGGCCATCGACGTCGAGCTGGTGTTCGGGAAGTCTGCCTACCTGTTCGTTAAGATGAGGCGCGTGGTGGGCAGGCTGAGGCTGCAGTTCACGCGCATGCCCTTCTCCCATTGGTCCTTCTCCTTCCTCGAGGACCCGCTGGTGGATTTTGAGGTGAAGTCCCAGTTTGAAGGAAGGCCGCTGCCTCAGCTCACCTCCATCATAGTCAACCAGCTGAAACGGGTCATCAAGAAGAAACACACCTTACCCAACTACAAAATCAGGTAGGCTCAGGAAACCCCCTGTTTACAGTAACCAACAACAAACTATACAACTATCAAGGCCTACAAAAGCTGTAGCTAGTTCTATGTTAAAAAACAGACTGTTACATATTTGAAACAAACAAACAAAAACCCTATATCCTAGAAGAGTGAGGGAAAGAGCCTGAATAGTCTGTGCCCCAGTTCTGTAGTGCATACTGATACTGCACCTGACCCACTATGTTGGCATGTAAAAGTATCAATCAAGTGTTTGTTGGAGAGAAAATGCCAGGTGTCCAATGGAACCAGATGTTTGTAGATGTGAACATCTAGTCATTTCATGTGGGTTAAAGGCTATCAAAATGGACTACCTGAACTTAAGAGCTGTAACAATTCCACATTTTGCGGGACAATTAATTGTCTCAGAAGTACTTGCGATTAAAAATACATTTATCCCTTTCAGTCAAATATAAAAATATGTATTTATTTACTAATTTTTAAAACAAATTAAAGTTTTGAATGAATTCCAGGATACGTCTTTTGGTTATATCTGTTATGTGACCCAGATATTTTAATAACACAGGTACACAGCCATAGTAAATGCCTCTTTATTATCATAAAACATATTTTCTAACTCTATCCCCCCCTTGTCATTTTTGTTGCTATGAACATGTATAGGGTCAAGTGCCAACAACTAACAATTGAAATAATAATAAAAACATATAGTCCGCTCAATAATCACTTATATAATTACAATTTGGCATATCTAAACAAAATCAAAAATTACCAGTCATATGCCTGAGCACCTTAGCTAATGTTAGCAATTAATTGCAGAGCATGTTGATCTTGCTTCGTAGTACAGGCCTCTGGAGCTTTCAACTGTATTACAATGATCTTCCTTAGCTCATGGGTTTGCCCAGTTGTCATGGAAATTGAAGATCAAATTTCCATTTTTCCTCATTTTAAGGACTTTGTGTCCATGTTGGCTTAAACGTTAAGATTGAAGTAGTTTGACCAAAAACAACAAAATCTTAAATCAATGTCCATTTATTGAAAGCTTTGTTGTTGTTGTTGTTGAACTTTCAACCATATCTCAGGTCTTCATCAATGTAAGTAGATCCTGAAGACTGTGAGATGGAGTTGAACGCTCTAGAAAGAAGCTAGTAAACAGACCTTGAGTTTAGATTTACTTATATACATATATAGTATATACCAGGGGTCTTCAACGTTTTTAAAGCCAAGGACCCCTTAACTGAAAGAGAGACGGAGCAGGGACCCCCTACTACATATGCATAAATTTAAGTTGAATATTTAGGCCTACAATAACGTTTAGGGCAGCCTAAAGCCTTTGTACATACATTTTTAGTGCATAGAATACTAGGCTATTAAATTAATTGTTAGTATGATTTTATTAATCATCTTTTAATGTTAACATACACGTGGTACAGTGAATCCTTAGTATGAACTGGATCTGTGGATGGTTACCTTAGTGACTACCTTATGCCAGTAAGCCTAACATCAATGTTTTTTTTTTTTCTTCTCACAAATAGGCTTATTTATATTTGCCAATAATATTTTGGATTCATGATAAGACATTTTTGTTTTTGAAAAAAATAAACAATAATTTTGTGGCCCCCCCTACAGTAACTCTGAGGACCCCCTAGGGGTCCCGGACCCCCTGTTGAAGATCTCTGGTATATACTGGTTGTTTTTAAGTTCCTTTAAAACACTGTCAGATTGTGATATTGCCATCTTTTTTACTTCACTTCCTACACTCAACAATGCTGTTCAAACAGGGACTTGTTTTTACACTCACATTTTAACAGATAATAGAAACAATATCAGGGCACATTTTGGTAGTTTATAAAATAACTATGTCATAGAACCTAGTAGACCATGTTTTATAAGATAGTTTGTAGGGATGATTGTTTAGTTTAAAGAAGTGAAAGAAACGGAAGGATAAAGAAAAAGGGAAGTAGAAAGTGTATAAGAGAGTCAACTAAAGGAAACTTGTGTTATTAGGTCCTCATTTCAGTGAGGTTACTTACTAAATACAAAAAGTAGCAACAGATGAAACCCAGCAGCACTCCGATAGTGGACATGCACATACTGGCGACAGACACTCGCAGTTTGGCTAGAGTGACACCAACTTGAGGCATCTTGTATTCAAGCATGTCTAATAGGGACAGGGCTTGCTGAGTAAAACTCACTAGTTTAATATCTGCTAGCTGCTAGGCTAATGTGCAATGGTAAACACACAGAGTGTGGTACACACACATAGCAGAGCTTGCAATCTGTGTTTTTTTTTTTGTCGACAACGCGAACGTTGTCAACATAACTCACTGCAAATCTAAAATACTTTCACACACTTCAGTGAAAGAGGAGGGGGCTCAAGTTCTGTTGATAGGTCTGCTACATCTGCAGTTGCCATGGTAACTTCTGACTGGCTGTTGCTAGGTTACAGGAGGTTGACTGACTCGCAGCACTTCAACACGTGTGTTTTTTTCTGCTTGACAAGCCGACTGGACGTGACATGGGGGCGTGGCCGTATCGACGATTCCATTTTTTAATTCGATATTCCAGATTGTGGCTTAATTTCGATAAATTTCGATTTAAAATCGAAATCGTGACACCCTTAGTGATTGTTAACTGAAGTAAAGTCTCGCATATCCATCTCTATCTCCACAGCGCTGTGGAGTAGCAGTGGGGGCAGATCTGTCGGAACCCCCGCCGCCAAATGTTTTACGTATTAAACGGAACTGACACTTCGCTGCAACACAAACAAATTATAATTATTATTATTATTATTATAATATTCACCTCTATTCACACACAATGAGGCATATTTTCATTTGGTTTTGATTGAACTGTATTTTTGAGGAACTGTAGGTCTACAAAATGAATTTTACAAGAAATTCTTCCTAGGGAAACCAAAACCCAAACTAGGCTATAGTATGAAACCATTCATAATGAAACTAATTACATCTTTACCTCAGTGGCAGAGTTACCAGCCTTGCTGTGTGCATTTGATTTTTCTTGGCTTTTGGAAAAATAACTCCAAGGCTCGGTTCTAGGGGGATTCAGAAAGAGGTGGCCCATTAATGCTGAGTAGTATACATGTTGTAGATAGTCCCCCTGAGTAACATACATGCTGTAGATGGTCCCCCTGAGTAACATACATGCTGTAGATGGTCCCCCTGATTAGTATACATGCTGTAGATGGTCCCCCTGAGTAACATACATGCTGTAGATGGTCCCCCTGAGTAACATACATGCTGTAGATGGTCCCCCTGAGTAACATACATGCCCTAGATGGTCCTCCTGCGGCCTGTTCCTTAACACTAGAACGGCCAGGACGGTCATTTTGACCTGCTGGTACCTGACTCTTCCTAAAAGAGTCTGTATTTTAATTTAAAATGGTTTTATATACATTACACAAAAGGCAAACAAAATACAATCACTTTTCCCTATTTCGGCCACACGGTCATATTGACTGCTTGGATTTTTGCGGTATTGTATTTAATCTTTCGCGCGGTTGAAGATGCATCTTGGTTGCTTAGTAACTACCATAGTCTCTGTCAGAGAAACGTAACTAGCGGTCTCGAGTAACACTCTCTGTTCTGAATCAGAAGAAAAGCACCGGGCGCTCGCTCTGTGAAAGGCGCGGAACACATAGATGGCCAGTAGCTGTCTACATGTTCATATAACTTTATATATGTTACAACTGGCTGGAATCATTGCACACATCCTCTCCAAGGAGTGCACCAGCTGTAAAATGTCCCGGAGGAAGTTTATGCAGCTACTGGCAAAGTAGCTGAGAGCGGAGTTTATGGAGGAAAAAAGGGCAGCGGCGCACGGTCCGAACAGCGCTGACACCACAGCAGACACCAAAACGGAGGCAGTGCCAGGTTAGGTTATAAATGTTTAAATATCATACTTTTAATTGTTATTTGGCTGTGAATTATGTTGAATGAATTTCCCCCAATATGTTTCGGGACATGAATGTATGAAATCACGTTTTAGCCTACTATGCCATGATATGATATCAAGGGCGTTGTATTGAATCAACAGCCACGTGCAATTTAGCTAGCAGGTGAAGGTGAAACTAAAAATGTGCAAGAACTATAGACTAATACAGGCTTAAATGAACTGACAACATAAGTTATACAACTTACGGTTCTCAAGGATGCACACATGCCATCTCAACCGGGTCCTCCGGACAGCCTGTCTCTTTTTTCTTTCTCCCTTTTCTCCGAGTGGCACGCGTGTGCACTCGCGTTGTGAAGCGCATGTCCGCGCTATTCTCCGACGTGCTCTCTAACAATCACTGCTGATAGACGGCTTTTTGTACATTTCTGATACCGTGGCGGACCACCACTTGCCAATCAACATAGAGGAAACACTGTATAGTGACCAAAATGATCGCGGTTTTCGGTATTATCGTGGTATTTTTAAAAGTGTGTTCAATATGTTCAGAAAGCACGGATAGGCCTACACAAGCTGAAATAGTTTCAAAAAGTGTAACAGTGTTTATTATATTACAAAATATAGGCAACAGGCTTGTAAAAACTATTGAAAACTGTCTGCTGAAACACTGGCCCGCTGTAGGGGGTCCGGTAAGAACCTGAACCAGAGATGTCTGACTTTGAGATCCAGGAAGAGTTATTTACAACTCCAACATGAAGTTTACTATGAAGTTGTATTTGACGTTACATGTGAAGTTGGATGTGGTTCTGAAATATAAGCAAATAATAATGCACATTAATAAGCATCTGACTTACTATGAATATTATTTACCAAAACTAAATGTTATAGCCACCAGCATATAACAAGAAACAATACTAAGAATTACATTCATTTCTCTGTAATAATTAACATAAATGCAACATATTGCTCAGTAACACAGACTGAGAATAAGCCACATCTATTACAGCACACATATCCATAACGGAGCTAACAGTGTAATACACCTTTAATAGCTAAGCACGTGGCTCCACAGTGTTAGTCTGTCTACTGGTAATTAGGGCTGCAGCTATTGATTATTTTAGTAATCGAGTATTCTACCGATTATTCCATCGATTAATCGAGTAATCGGATATGAAATACTTAGTAAACAGCAATAGTAAATATTTATTATTGCTGTGTACTAAAAAAAAAGGAAAGGACAGTTTTTTTTTTTTTTTGAAAAAGCAACATTTTTTATTGCCAAATTCCAAGTACATTTTTGGTGGCCCAAATGTTAATATTTTTCACCCCCTTCCCCTTCTTGCCTCTGGCTCTTTGCCCTGGATATGTAAACAGCTGTTCACTAACCAGAGGGTACATGTGTACAAAGCTTACAGCAGGGCTATTCAACTACACTGTTCTGGGGGACACATTTTCAGAAGGCTAATACTGAGTGAGGAGAAAGAATAAAGAATGCAGACATCACCGGCATGATGACGTCATTCACGTGTATATTAAGTAGCCATGCTGGGGGGAGGAGCCGGTTTGTCTCCAGCAGCAGCTAAGTTTCCAAAGATTAGTAGCAAACTAATAAACAGTTAGACTACAAACCGACAGCTCTCGTTTTAGCTTGTTGGTAAAACATGGCTGTTAGCAGAGTAGCATGCTGTGGGCTAGTTGTGTAAAACATGGCTGTTAGCAGAGTAGCATGCTGTGGGCTAGTTGTGTAAAACATGGCTATTAGCAGAGTAGCATGCTGTAGGCTTGTTGTGTAAAACATGGCTGTTAGCAGAGTAGCATGCTGTAGGCTAGTTGTGTAAAACATGGCTGTTAGCAGAGTAGCATGCTGTAGGCTAGTTGTGTAAAACATGGCTGTTAGCAGAGTAGCATGCTGTGGGCTAGTTGTGTAAAACATGGCTATTAGCAGAGTAGCATGCTGTAGGCTTGTTGTGTAAAACATGGCTGTTAGCAGAGTAGCATGCTGTAGGCTAGTTGTGTAAAACATGGCTATTAGCAGAGTAGCATGCTGTAGGCTAGTTGTGTAAAACATGGCTATTAGCAGAGTAGCATGCTGTAGGCTAGTTGTGTAAAACATGGCTATTAGCAGAGTAGCATGCTGTAGGCTAGTTGTGTAAAACATGGCTATTAGCAGAGTAGCATGCTGTAGGCTAGTTGTTTAAAACATGGCTGTTAGCAGAGTAGCATGCTGTAGGCTAGTTGTGTAAAACATGGCTGTTAGCAGAGTAGCATGCTGTAGACTAGTTGTGTAAAACATGGCTATTAGCAGAGTAGCATGCTGTAGGCTAGTTGTTTAAAACATGGCTGTTAGCAGAGTAGCATGCTGTAGGCTAGTTGTTTAAAACATGGCTGTTAGCAGAGTAGCATGCTGTAGGCTAGTTGTGTAAAACATGGCTATTAGCAGAGTAGCATGCTGTAGGCTAGTTGTGTAAAACATGACGAGAGCAGCAGACGTTAGTTAGCTACCTTGTGTCGGTTTGCTCCGTGGAATGGATGAGTAGACTGGATGATTTCTACTGAGATAATGTAGTAACATGTTTGCAGCTTAAAATGATCCCAAACTTTCTGTCGTTTTCTCTCGCCTGTCTCTTCTCTTAGACCCTCGCTATTTTCGTCTTCCTTCATTTGTAATCTGGGCCGTCAGTCTCGTGCATAGACAGTATATAAACGTCTTGTGTCCACAGAAGCGTCAACCTGTTGTGTGTGTGCTAGTAATTATCCACAGTGAGCCGTACAACCTTAATTACATTGATTTAACAAGGCTTTGAGGCAAAGAATTTTGCTTAGAGGATTTTTTGTAATCGAATTATTCGAGTTATTCGAGGAATCGTTTCAGCCCTACTGGTAATTGCACGTTACTAGCAAACAACCTGAATATCAACACGTGGCTGCACAAGTAATATTAAACTATCTGCACATCTATCAACTATGCAATAAGAAACACAGCAACAGCAATATTATCAAGGCGATAATATCTCTCTCTCACTCCAAATAAATGTCACGTTGTAACACGGGCTAAACTTATCCACATCGTAGCAGAACACTTATTGAAATATGAATAAACGTAGCTTCAACGTTTACACAGATAACGAGGCAGTAAAACCCAGGACAGTTTAGCAAGCTACAGAATGGTTTTAACTTAAGTTCTGGGCTACACACATCACTTCAACAAGTCTGAAAACGGGAAAGGAATGATAAAGAAAAAAGTCTGTTTACAGCTGCTGTATCTGTCTCCTTCTCCTGCCTGAGATCAAAGCGATGACTCTCGTCACTGATTGGTCAATCATCTCAGGAGAGAGAACAAGTGTTACTATGGCCTTTTTTTACAAGGCTGATAATTGTCCTGAGCGCTGTCATCTCCTACTCCCGCCATGATTCCAACTTCAAGAAACGCACTGTAGGCTACGCAGTGCGCCCGCGCGGCAACTTCAGGAGCCTCGGATGAAGCTGGGAACACGCGGTTTCCACACCGTGGTAATCCACCGTGATAATAATGATATTTAAAATGAAAACGGTAATTGTTATCAACATTTTTACCGTGGTTTACCGTTACACCGGTAACCGTTACATCCCTAATTCTGGGATAGCAGAAAAAACTCTCTGGGTTGTTTGCATTTCTGTAAACCAATCCCATCTTGGGTCGCGCTAAGCTCCAGACACAGCGACGGTGGCTCTGCTAAATAGTCTCAGGAAGGAACTGGTTTTGGTGGAACATTTGCTCCCTGCTAAAGAAAACTCCACATCCAATATTAAAAGAAGTTAACTGTTGACACAATACAGTACTGTGAGCTATTTAAATGAGCTGATACATGGTTACACCTCATTATCTCTTACCAGTGTATCTCTGTGTGTACTTCGTCCACAGCAATCCCACCAATCAGTCCCAAAACCTCCCAGTTAGAGAGGAAATGTCCTAAACATATTCTTAGTAAATCTTTACAATCATTCCCTGAAGGAACCAAGCAGACCTGACTTGTTGCTCTGTCCAAATGTTTTTCAAAACTTGCCATTTTCAGCGTGTAGCTCGCTAGCTCAAAGTTTGTTGTTGTTTACTGTAGCATGGGATTTAGAGAACGGCAACAATTTCTGGTTGTTCAGGTGTATGAGGCTAAACTAGTTTGGTTTTATGCTAACCTTTTGAAACACATTTGTCATTATGTCACCTTCTGGCAAATTAAAAAGTAGCTGACATTAGCAACCTGTGCCGACGGTGTCATAGGACTTAATCCAACTTGTATTGCATCAGTGTTGGGCAGTAGCGTTACTAGTTTAACTACTTCTCAATAGCATTGCTGTTTTCTGAGTCAAATAGCTTTTCAGTAGCTTAAGTTAGCATTTTCATTAATCAAGTACTGTAGGGAAAAAGCCATGGCTTAGAGGTGCATTACTGCCACCATGTGTTCCGGAGTGGCTACACTTTCATTATGGGATCTCTCACCTGTCTCACTCGGGAGCAGCTGAGACAAGTGTGTCACCTAGTAGTCAAATTCGCTATTCTGGTTCGGTGTTTAGCTTGATATCAAACTGGTTTAAAATGTTTTACAGCGACCCAAGCCTAGCTGAACCAGGGTTCAAAATTAACTTTTTCATCCACCAGCCAAATGGCTTGTGAACGTTCAAATATTACCAGCCACTCAATGGATTACATAGTTTTTTGGCTGGTGAGTGAAGCGAATCTATCAGCCACTTGCATATTCTATCAGCATTTGGTTGGTAAATGGTGCTAATTTTGTACCCTGCCTGTAACTAGCTTTTTTGTGTTTGTTGCCATTATGTTGGTTATTGTATCAGTTAATTGATGACTCTTTTGGATCCATAAAACTCCAGAACAGTCAAAAGGGCCCAGTTTCCCAGTGCCCAGTTTCCCAGTGCCCAATCTACCGAAATACACACATGCACACACAGGACCTGCAGACATACGTGATTGTTGTGGAGAAATAATCAGCATATTAATTGATAATGAAAATAATAGTTTTTTCCTGCATGGAGGAATGTTTGGTGCCCCCCAAAGAGGTTTTAGCCAGCTCCAAAGGAAAATCACCAGCGCCAAAACAATGAGAATTGAGAGAACAAATAGCAATTCAAATCCTCTCTGAATGTGTTTAATAGTAATTTACCAAACAACTGTTGAACAAGCAGAACATAAACTTAACTAGGAGCGCTGATCTCAGTTTTACCGTCCAGAGGCAGGCTGTACTGGACTCTCCCGCTGATTTCAGCTGTGGTATTTTAATATTCATATCATTTTTTTAAGCAGTTTTTTTTTAATTGGGGGTTCATTTACTCAAGCATAATAGAATTTTTTGTTTATCAAATTGTCAGAAATAAAAGGAAAATGCATAGATTCTGTCAAATAAGGTAACACAGACTCATTGCCTTGACTGTACTGGAACCAACCATGCTTCCTGCTGTGTAGGCCTAGGTGTGGTGCTGTCCCAGGTGCTGAAATTGATAGACAGGTCGACGGAAAAACATCCCAGCATGTCTCACTTGATCCTGCCGCCTGGCCTGAGCTGTTCTCTAACATTACTAGCGCCAAAACTGAAAGTTTGACCACGTGTGGGCTAGCAACTGGGCTGCAACTATCGGATGTCGGAAAAATTGAGTTTCTGGAATAATTTAAAAATCTGGGAAGATGACCCCCTAAAAGTCAAGTGGCAAATCTTCCAAAGGAAACTGGTATCTCAAAAAATCTACAACAAGGCCTTTTACATTATTTATATGTATATTTATTTGATGTGATTATCCAATCCATACTGACTGTGTTTCTGTAAAGGACTCTGCCGTCTGACAGCGGCTGGCTAACTGCCTGACAGACGGCACAAGTTAACTAAAGTGAAATAGTTTTCACAGGGCTCCAGACTAACTTTTTGCCTTGGTTGCACTGGTGCACCTAACCTTTTTGTTTAGGTGCACCAGCACAAAATTTAGGTGCACCCAAATTTTTCCTCACGTCGCCGTTAACGCTGAATGGGGATACACAATATATAGCTCTGCATTTTTTTACCAAGTGGGCTAAATGTTCAGTTTTAAGTCAAAGCCACTTTTCACAAGCTCTTTTATTAAAACAGATTGTGATTAAAATAAAATGCAAAGACAGGGTTTCCTTTACCAGTTTGAAAATATACCGCTGCAACACATTCAGAAAGTTATCTGAAATAAATAGCTTAGGATATATATATATATAGATAGAGAGAGAGAGAGAGAGAGAGAGAGATAGAGAGAGAGAGAGAGAGAGATAGAGAGAGAGAGAGAGAGAGAGAGAGAGAGAGAGAGAGAGAGAGAGAGAGAGAGAGAGAGAGAGAGAGAGAGAGAGAGAGAGAGAGAGAGAGAGAGAGAGAGAGAGAGAGAGAGAGAGAGAGAGAGAGAGAGAGAGAGAGAGAGAGAGAGATGCACCTTGGGATTTACTAAGTGGCACAGATGGTAGTTGTGTGGAGGGGAGGGCTGGGAGCGCGGCCCACTGGAGCTAATCCAGGCATTACAGCACCCACGTAGAGTCCCCGCTCCAGCTATGGGGGAATACTAAGCATCACTTAATGGCTGATTAGAGCAAAGGAATAAACAATGAAATGCATAGCTGTTCATAGCTTTCATTGGTCATTAGTTTGGTGGAGGCCATTTTGGGAATAATTTAATTTGACGAAACCCCCCCCCCCCCCTCCCCCCCTGATTTAAAGCTTTTTCTGGAGCTTTCTACCATATCACAGCTTCTTCATTAGTGGATGGATCTGTTTGTCAGCTCGGTAGTAGGGCTGCAGCTGTCGATTATTTTAGTAATTGAGTATTCTACCGATTATTTAATCGAGTAATCGGATAAGAAATACTTTTACTTTATAGTAAACAGCAATAGTAAATATACAAAAGAGAGGTTTCCTTTTTTAGAAAAAGCTAAATATATTTATTGCCTAAATTGCACACAATACTAGGGGTAGATGCTAATATTTTTAAGCACAGGCCGCATGGGCCACCAAGCCCCTTATTCTGTTGGCAAAAGTACATTTTTGGTGGCTCAAATGTAAATCTTTTTTGCCCCCTTCCCCTTCTTGCCTCTGGCTCTTTGAACTGGATATGCAAAAGAGCTGTTCACTAAGCCAAGGTAAATGTGACTGTACAAACCTTATCAGGGCTATTCAACTACACTGTTCAGGGGGACACATTTTAAGAAGGCTAATACTGAGTTAGGAGAATGAATAGGGGCAAGGTTGCGTGACTTTGGCTACATTGAATGCATAACGTATGCAGGCTTTTAGTGGAGCCTATGTATGTTTTAACTGGCTACACCTGCTGCGCACACACGGTGTAGGATTGTGTGAGTCACAGGCGAGACGGAGAGCTTATGCTTTGGGATTGTTGTTGTTCCTTCAGTTTTTTGGAGCCGGCACAGCGCTGTGAAAATCAATCTACTGTCAGCTGTTATCAGAGGACCCAGGTGAGGGAAGCAAGAAATAAAAAACACAAACTCTCAAAATGAAACTGCCAATACGCTTGTTCACAATCATGAAGTCGTTTCCTGTATATCGGTAGTTTAATTTAAAAGAAATAATGACTTTATGATCCATTTCTGTGTACAAAAATATAAATAGAAGACTGTTGTGTTTTTACGCTTGTAGAGCTGCCCGGTGTCGCCAGTTTTATTGATTATAGTGGACACACACACACACACACACACACACACACACACACACACACACACCCCGCCCCCCCAAAAACAATGGTAGGGGAAACTGAGGTTGTAAGGCAAGGCAACTTTATTTCTACAGCACCTTTCAGCAACAAGGCAATTCAATTCCATTCCTTTGCACTTAAGTTAGTTCTTCATTAGTTCAATGTTGACAACAGGGCAGTCACCATGTTTATTGTTAAAGGTTTGTGTCATTATGCAGTTTGCACTAAAACGTCTTTGTTCTTTACATTCCTTTGCATTTTAGTTAGTTCAAAATTAGCCTGTACACAATGTCATTTGTTTATTTATTTATTTATTTATTATTTATAACATGTTCAAAAAGGTTTCTCTTTTTTTGTTAATTTTTAAAGTTGGGATTAATATCAATCCTAAGTATGTGACTGGTGCACCCCTATCCAAAAGCACAACCAGTTTTATTAATGTTACTCTGAGTGAGCAGTGTTACCAGTTTTTTATTTTGATAACTGTTTTGATTCACAACTAAGGTGGAAAATAAAAGTGTTGTGTTTAATGTATTTTTATTGATGTTGAAATGGATTTTAAAACATATGGTATCGAAAAAAGTATCGTTAACTGAAACTGAGGTATTGAAATTGGCACCGGATAGAAAGATTTTGAACGATGCCCAGCCCTACATACTGCAACGGTTGTGTTCCAGTTTTTACCACTGCTGCACACCCAATCGCTCTTTTGGGGACACAAATAAAGTTAAAGAAGTTTACATCAGTGTCATAGTGAAGATCCTGATTGAAATGGACTTGGGTGTTTCCTGTGTCTCTCTCAGATACAAGCCCTTCTTCCCGTTCCAAGTGCAGCCTCTGCTGGCTCCGGCGTGTGATTTGGACCTGTCGATCCAGGACAACAGGCTGGTGGAGGGCCGACTCAAAGTCACCCTCACTGAATGTAGCAGGTGAGACTCTCTTTCTCTCTTTCCAACACACCCAATGTATCTGGGCACCCTAGTCCACAAATGTGTTTTTTCTATGGGGCTGTGTTTCTTGGTTTGGGCCACTTCTTTTGTTCCATTTTGGGAAATAGTGTCCTTCCAATTCTGTAGCAACAGTTTAGAGGAGGCCCTTAGTAAACTTAGAAAAAAAACTTATTTTGCACGGCTACATGTAAACGGGAATATTAGTGAAATATTCACTTTCATTAGCATTGGAAACAGCTTAGTCGGAATATTGTCTTTTTTGGATTAAGGGCAAAAACCGGAATATTATGTGCATGTAAACGTAGTCATTGTGAACAACTCTAGTTAATGTTGGTTTTCCAAAACAAGTTGGTTTTTCTGTCAAACTAAGAAAAAACGACAAATTTGAAGGTTATATATTTTACGCATTGGTTTTCACTACATATACTTCACTGCATTGTTAGCTAATGCAATTCATACATTGATTTCTCTGTTCCACTGAACCACCTGGCTGTCATTTTAAATAACATATTGTGATAACTTGCTGGAAGTGGTGTTTCCCACGTTTACAATGTATTTATGGTCAGCTGCTAAACTGGATTATACTCAAAAACATCAGATTCAAAGTCAATTCGTCCAATTCTGCTGTTGTGGCAGACCTTTTTGATCATCAGCATTTAAAAATCTGTTCCATGCTGACTGCAGTGAGAAAATTACAAAATAAAAACAATATCTAATTGAATCTGCCACCCATATGGATTCTACATAAGGGCAAACACTGATTAAATAACCTAAAAGTAATCTGAATTTGAAATGTAACTGTTTCCTTATCATCTTTGCGCCAGTGCCAGCTGCCATTATATAGCATCTAAAGACCACACTCTTGCTCAGCAGGCTCTCCTTTCTGAGACAAAAACACCCCCTCTTTGTCCAAAGCTGGCATCTTTAAATTTTAATTGGCCAAAGAGTCCCATCAATTAGCCCAGGCGCGCCCTGATAGAGAGGCCTATGCTTCGTTGCCTTGGAGAGGTGTGTGTGTGTGTGTGTGTGTGTGTGTGTGTGACCACAAGATGATCTGATCAGGCTCATCCATTAATAATTCATTTAATGGGCAATTCCCTCCCATTAGAATCATACAGAGACTCTTCTTCCCCTACCCTCTTACATTACCTTCTTCTATATCAGCAAGTTTGGGGACTGTTTTCTACCAGAGAGATGGCTTACCACTGCCAGGGTTGAGACTGAAATAATAGGCTAAAGCAACGACAGTTTATGGAAAGGACAAGTGTAATTATGATCAGATCTTGGTCCTGACTGATGGGGAAGTGATATTGATAAGCGTTGTGATTTAGCCTAGGCATTTACAGCGTTGGCTATTTTTTGCCAGCTTTCCTTCCTGTTTTAGGAAGCAGCGACTGTATTGCGTTTTGCCTGTAAAACCATGTCTGTGTTCTTCTTATTTATGTAGAATTATAGTTTGCTCTTCTTATGTAAAATATGCAGCTCTGGTAGATGTTTGTGATTGGTCGTGCCTCTTTTGCGTGAACGCGTGCGTCTCTGGATTGGGAAACCTGGGTTGACTGAACTAGTTGTTAACCACCATGGTGACACAGCTTATGCAGGACCACGGTTGTTAGGTTAGATGAAGCCGGGGAACTGAAATCAATAGGCCATTCTCACGGCAGACGTGTTGACATGTCATAGTAGGAAAAGAACAGGTGTATTAAAAACCATTAATGATGGCTGCATTCCACTTAGGAGAGGTCCTGGTATTGTGCATGCTGACTCACTGAAATAGCTTACTGGGACACTAGATGGAATTGAGCCATCGTTAAGGTGATCAATTTCAGCTGTGCTGGTCCTACTATGACAAGTCAACATGTCTGCTGTGAAAAAGGTCCATCCAGGGCATGTTGATCTTGAGGGCATGTTGATCTTGATTTGTAGTACAGGTATCTGGCCTACCAATTTGAGTGTTTAATTAGATCCAATCAACGGTTGCTGTATAGGTGATTGTTAGAGGTTTCCTGTGTCAAACGTATCAGGTGTAGTATGCTGTAAATGTCCAGCAGAGGGAGGTATCCACCCATTTAGCATGAAATGTGAAATCTGTGAAATGTGAATACGTACTGAGGTAAGTCAGCATCATGTCTCTGAAGATTATCATACTGTTATCACACTATTGCTGAAATATTGCAGCATTTCTTTCGAGGCACACTGCATTTCAGACTGAGGAAGTTGGGGAGTTCCTTTTCTTCAATGTCTGTGGCATTCATCTCCTCAGCACAGCAGGGGGCAGCAGGAGCTAAAGATCCACTGTTGTGATCTCATCTCTTCTTTCCAGTATCACAGTACAGTCAGGTATCAAGAACTGTTTGAAGTCCAGATTGATCCTTTGCAATTCAATCAATCAATTGGTCAATCAACCAACAATGAATCTGTAACAATTTTCATAATCTTGTTAACTGTGTGAGTCATTCTTTGAGCAAATATGCCAAAAATTGGCTCATTCTAGCTTCTCAAATGTGAAGATCTCATACTAGTAAATTGAATATCTTGCAAGCTGAATATATTTGAAATGCTGTTTGGACAAAACAAACAATTTGAGGATGTTGCCTTGGGCTCTAGGAACTTGTGATGGTGTTCATTATTTCCTGACATTTTATAGGCCACACATGTAATTGATTAATCAACAAAAAATTCAGCAGATGAACAGATGATGATCCCCCCCCCCCCGCTGACAGAAAACAAATGGGGAAGGTTGGTTTAGCAAATACAGAGAGTACTTTTGGGCCATAGATAATCTTTGTAATTTAGTATTGCTCTTTATTAGTTTGGGGATGGGTTAAACAATAAAGATTTGACAAAGCCTCCTTTAATCACAGAAGACCTTATACAGCTGTTCTCCGCGTCGGAGCAGCACTGTGGCCGGTAAAATGATCTCTATGTATAAAACACATATTCAAAATCTAAATTTCAGGAACATGAGTCGTCTTCTTCGCCCAGAAAAAGAAAAAGGATATTGAAAAGAGCAAGAGACAGAAAAAAAGTGAAGGCTACCGTAGCTGTAATACGTACTTTGAACTGCGTGGTGCGAGAGAGTTGATTGCAATATATGATCTCAACGCTAGATGGGAGAAATTCCCACACATTGGGCCTTTAAGGTAAGATGGAGGCCACCATGCTGAGGAAGATGGATGAAGTGCAGCTAATGTATAAAGAAAAGACAAACCATTATCAGAGGAATAAAATTGTCACACCAGGATTTTATAAATGTGGAGATGAGACCATGTTCCTTTAGTAGAACTTGGATGATTAATCACTTAATTGATAAGTTGATCAACAAAGTTTCCTGGCAACAATTTTGTGATGAATTAATTTTATTAAATTATTTCATTTAAGTCACTTGTCAAGCAAGTTCAATCACTCTATGGTTGCAGGTTCTCCAATATGACCATTTGTAGGCCTGTAACACTTATTACATAATTCTCTAATTGTAAAAAAAGTTTACGTTATCGCGGTTTCTTTTTTTTAACCGTAATTATTTGCTGACATTAAGGTCTTAAGGCATATGACTGTCAAATTGCAGTTCAACATTCTTTTATCATAATAAAGAGGCGTTGTTTACTTCATAGGATATGTATTTGTGTTATTACATTATCTGGGTCACATGACATACATTTTTGATATTATTGATATGATAAGCTTGGAAGCATACGATTCCGATGGATCGGACAATTTGGAACCAGTTCTCAAGTGTCCTCAGATTTTAAATCAAATTTTGCTAAATCCTGATTGGTGCACAGAAATGTGTGACATCATCTTTTTCCCCAGCATTCTGGCCACTTCAAACCAATGAAAAGAGCACAGAGAAAATGACAGAATGACAGTGGGTATGGGCTTTCAGGGCCTTTTAAGACGAGATATTTAAGGAACACAAGGCATCAAATACACAAAGATTTGACTCCTTGGCTGCTTCTGAATGTCTTTGTGGCAGAAGCTCACAGTTGCTCTGTTCTGTCCTGTGCCTGCAGACTGTTCATCCTGGGCTCATATGACAGAGAAATCCATGTCCACTGCACCCTGGAGCTGAGCACTCACCAGTGGAAGGAGAAGACTCGCAGCTCCATCAAACGGGTGGGTTCAACTCTTTTAACATCTGACTTGACTTCTCTTTCTCTTTCTTTGTTTTCCATCTCATTCCTCGGGTTTAGGATAGCAGGGAATCATGCTTCAAGGTACAGGAAAGTATTTTTTAGAATTGTGCTTTTTTCCCCCACATCTATATAAAAGTATACATTTGATGTACTATGCAAAGTGTTTAAAGCTACAAAAAGTTAATGATTAAATATTACCTAAACCTTTGTCTTTCGCACCAAAGTCCAGATGGCGGGGTGGTAGGGGTGTTTCTTTGTGTTTCAAATACAATTAAAATACAGATGACATTGAGGCCAAATCCTCGTGGTTTAGGTTGATATGATGAAGTCAATTGTGGTGCACAGTGTACACGTGACAGAGGAATCCCACAGCCTTAACCCAAAGTAAATATACAACAAAGCAGCTCCACCATGTTCCACCCAATAAGAAACCAGATTGAAACTGATGGAGTATCAATACACCTGAGAAATGGAGCTGGCTTATGTGTAGGTGCTACATGCTAGTGCTCATGCTAGGTTTCGTTGAAAATGTTTGGTACCGGTACCGATACCGTGACTTTGATACTGGTTCCTGAACGATACTTTTTTCGATACAAATTTAATAAATAAAAAAAAAAATTACAACATTACGGCACAAATGTTTTTTATTTTTGTGCTTACTTATGTCATTTCTGCCTCTGTGTATTATAGAGACAGAGAGAGAGAGCGAGAGAGAGAAAAAAAACATTACACATCTATAGATATGTTATGGTAACATAGATGGTACTACTGCCATTTCACAAAATTCGCAATTCATTTAGAAAAGTTTCTAACAATGGAGCTACTGAGTTTTCTTTAAAACTGGAGCTTTTTAAACACATCCTCTACTACCACATATTGGACATCTTGTCTTATTGAATACAAGCTAATTTTCATCTCCTTTGCACTGATGAGATTGTCCCATTGTTGACATTTTGAGCAGCGATAACATTTTCAGGCCCCTCCGGCGAACCTTTTCTAATTGCTGCAATTTAGAGATATTACAGTTATCACATCAGGCTGGTTTGGAAGTGACTAATGATCGTTTGAGAGTGAAATGTCAGCCCTAATTACTGGCTCTGGCTCCAGCGAAGCCACACACTCCTGAATGCCATTTGCAGTGGCTCAAAGATTATTTGTATTATTGAGCAGTTATTGTTCTGCATTGTGCTTTCATGTAATGTTGAATGTCTTTGGAGGAGTTGAATGCTTGTCCAGCAGGGGGCAGTGAAATATCAGCCATTCCTCATTCCTCTCCAAACTAACAACACCATATTCCTTTGTAATTTCTCTTATTCCAAAACAGCAGCTCATTGTACGTTTATAAAATAGGTGCCATATTGTTTCTGTTTTATAGTCCTGGAGTTCAGGGTAACATTTACTTTGCAAATACAAACTGAAATATGGCACATTAGTTATTTTTCTAACTGTTGTTGGGAAACATCTGGCCAGGTTCCAACTGAAATCAAAAACTAAACTGTAGGCTAGTTAGACCTGCATTCAGTCGTTGTGTTTGTTGATTAAGTTTTTGTAAGGTTTAATGTTGGGTCACAGTTTGCTTTATTTTTCTGTACCAAAATGACTGTGCTTAAAAACTGGGCTATGTAACTTTACTAATCTGTTTTTTCCAATATAAAGATTCATCAAGCTGTACACCTAGACTGTGTGGACTGCGCTTTATTAATAGTATTACTAATTATTATATTTAAAGACAGGTCATAGTTTCCTGGCCGAGTACCAAAGAGAACATGTTTTCTTAATAGAGAGCTAATTTGTTACAGTTAAACCAATCACTTATCAGCTAATAATACATTAGACAGTTTGTTAGAAACATTACATAAATCATTAATATAAATAAAAAATAATAATGGCCCAAGAACCGATCCTTGAGGTATTTCACAATTGATATAACAAAAAGAAGAATTAATGTAAGTGACAAACTGTTTTCTGTCTTTTTAAGGTAACTCGAAAACCAGAGCAATTGTAGGCCTTCCAGCCTGGAACTGCAGTGTCTTTGTACAATAAATCCATACTGATGAATCCATAAATTAAGTTACATTATGTTAGATATCGCCGCATTGCGTCAAGCTAGCATTGTTCTGATGCTAGTCTAACAGCGGGGCTTTCCAAAGAGGTCTTCTGCATGATCATGGGTCTTCCAGAAGCTTAGTAATCCAGCCTGGAACTGCAGGGTCCTTTCAGAGACTTTGCACACTAAATCCAGAATGATACTTACCTAACTGAAAGGTTATTTATTCATCTTTTCGTATGAAAAGGTATCGCTTTACTGACCAATCAGAGGCTGTTTTCCTGAATGTGTAAAAGATTGATCTCTAAATGCCATGATGTCTGTGGATGTGACCCAGCGCTCTTACTGATTGCTGATGTACATCCTCATATCCTGTCAGATTTATGCCTACTATTATAGACCGTAGCACCAGAAATGTGTAACTTTGCTACTACATACACTAAACGTGAAATGTACAAGCTGAAATAATGGTATAACCGTGTAAATGTAATAAATGCGTAGATTCTTATTCGTGAATTTGGATATTAATCTCCACAGCGCTGTGGAGAAAGGTCTGGCTACACCACAGATGCATTCTGGGATAGGAGAAAAACACTCGACGGTGGCTCTGCTAAATAGTCTCAGGAAGGAACTGGTTTTGGTGGAACATTTGCTCCCCACTAAAGAAAACTCCACATCCAATATTAAAAGAAGTTAACTGTTGACACAATCCAGTAACGTGAGCTATTTAAATGAGCTGATACATGGTTACACCTCATTGGCTCTTACCAGTGTATCTCCGTGTGTACTTCGTCCACAGCAATCCCACCAATCAGTCCCAAAACCTCCCAGTTAGAGAGGAAATGTCCTAAACATATTCTTAGTAAATCTTTACAATCATTCCCTGAAGGAACCAAGCAGACCTGACTTGTTGCACCGTCCAAATGTTCTTCAAGACATTTTCAGCGTGTAGCTCGCTAGCTACAAGGTTGTTGTTGTTTCCTGAAGAGAACGGAGTTTGAGAACGGAGACACGCAGAGAGAGGAAGGTGAGGGACAAAGGCTGACTTCTGATGTCAGGCTTTATCCTGAAAATGTACTTCCGTTAATCCAGACTATTTAGATAGTATTGTAAGGCGTGCTCCCAGGGTGCATTGAGCATGGATGTCTAGTTTTCATTGGGTTTTTACATATTTTATGTGACTTATTGACAGGGAAATGGATAGGAAGTGATCTCTTGAGAAAGGCAGCACGCTCAGCAAATAGATGAACCTAAGCACGTGTGTGCGTGTTTCAGAGCTGCAAGTCATTCAGGCAGTCCTGATGTATAAATGAGTGTGATTTGGCCTCCTGATGTCTCAGAGCAGACAGGAAGAAAGGTATACTAGGTTTTTATTATTTCTGCTTAAAACTATGTTTATTTAATAATTATTTAATTATTTATACTTTAAACTGGTTTAAGTTTAATGTATTGTCATTGTACAACACAGAGTTGCACAATGAAATGCAGTTGTAGTTCCTTTTATGTAACACAAGAAAAACAGTAGTGCATTCCTCTAGTTCGTGTTCTGAATGTGCATTAGGTATGTAAACGGCAACAACAACTAGACTTTCTAGGAATATGGTTGGCCTCTTAACATTAATAATTCTACATCAGGAAACATTGTCCATCACCTTTGACTAAGTTTGAGCATCATTTATGTAAAATTGTGTCCATTAAAGTTGTACAGGCTATATGTACACACGTATTTGGGATGGGAAGGATAATTTGTTTTTATCTGTTCATTATCCATTATTAGCTTTCTTGTGATGCACTCTATCACAAAGTCCAAATTCCCCTTTACAAAACAAAAATTGGCCTCTAAGAAAATGCCATTTGCTACACAACAAAAATGCACACCTTAATTCTATGCAAACATATACATATGCAGACCTTTCTCAAGAACTGATCCCATGGTCAGTAAAGGAGCAACCCGCAATCCAATGAGAACTGGTAATGAATATGTGAACCCTTCTCCCCCAACACTCAACCAATCCAGCCATCAGCACAGCCCTGTCCAAGTGGACCCACTTCAAAGCACTTGTATCCCTTTTTTGTCAGATACGCATAGAAATGCAGATTCACGGTGGCATTTGAGCCTGATTTATCAGACTTCTCCAGTCTGCATGTCCCCAGCAGGACTCTGTAGTAAGGATTAAAGGCTATACCATCTGGGAAAGGTCAATTCGCCAAATCTTTCTCGCTCTCTACCTTTTCCCCATGATTGCCAGAAAAAACAGCCGCTTGTGTATGTCAATGCTTTTTATGCCATTTGAATATTTCCTCATTTTAACAAGTGTGAGCCACTTGCTCCTGCTTTCACTGCACCATGTTTCTGTCTTCTCAAAAGCAGACCTGTTCTCATCAGGAAGGGCACTTGGACTGTGTTCAACATGTTTTTGTTTTTTTTACTCTTTTTTTTCCGACTGGAGGGATTTTTGCAGTTCTTAGAACTAAACGTTCCTAGAACACTTTTTTTCGTTGTGTTCCGACAGGAAAATTTGGGGATTTTTAAGTTCCTCCGGCCTCAGTTGCGTACTTTTTTAGCCCCTACTTCAGAGCAGGGTCTTTTCCCTTTTCCTAGGTGTACTTGATTGGTCGAACTTATAAGTCACGCCCACTGCCAACTCGGAACTTCCAACAACGGGACATTTTTAACAATTTTCACCATCTTCTTTATCATTAAATTCACTTCTGACAACGTTTTAGGAGAGAAATGAACTGTTTAGATTTTGAATATAGGCAATCTTGCGAAAATTGATGACGAATTGACAATTTGCTTCAAAGTTTTCGGAGCTCCATGAAGTGAGGCGACAGCCAGCAGGCGCCTGCGCCGGCCTCTAGCTCGTCACTCAGCCAGTCATGCTCAGAGACCCCGCTGTAAGCTGGAGGTCTCTCAGACCGCTCTCGTAAATAAGAGGCTTTTATTTCACCGTTGACTGATCGTTTGTTTAAATATCACAACACATGTCCATCATAAGATTAACGGGAACCTGTGGTTAACTGTCTTTTCGGAGTTAAACTCCACAAGCGTGTCCTGCGGCCGTCACACACACACACACACACACACACACACACACACACACACACACACACACACACACACACACACACACACACACACACGTCCACAGCGCAGCAGACAAAGGCGGGGGAGAGAGAGATACTCGTTTCTCTTCGGGAGACTTGTTTAAATTATGACAAATATGCTGTATACATTAGATTTAGTATTTAGTTCATACTTTTTTTGGTGTATTTGTTTTCTGATTTTAACGCTATAAAGAGCGTTGCCGTGCTTGCATCACTCCCTTACCCCTCCTACCAGTCCCGATGGCCACTTGGCCAGTGGGAATGCAAATGGGAAAAAAGATTTTGGGGGAGAGTAGTTCTTAGAACTGCTTAGAAGTGTACTTTTCCTCTAAAAAGTACAAGTACTATCCGGTCGGAAAGCCCCTAATGTTATTTCTGGCAGTATAAAACGGCATGAATATGAGAAGAAAAATCTGGCACACATGTCCCATAATTGTCAATGTATCTTGAAGCAGATCTAGATGCAGAATTTAAAGACTGTGTAACCTCAGAAGTATGTGCTGTCTGAGTGCTCGCGAGTTAGTTATTTATTTAGTAAAATGACCAATTATTTTCTGTTTACAGCTTTAAGTATTGTAGGATTTGCTTTCTTATTGCTCATTCATATCTCTCTAAAGGACAATTCCGGCGCAAAACAAACCTAGGGGTTAATAACAGATGTGTACCCACTCTGTCGCTCTCTGGGACATGTTTTCATGTTAATTGAATGTGTTTGTAGCTTGAAAGAAGCTAGCGCGGACCGCTGATTAGCTTACAACGCTAGTATTCGGGGCACAGGGAAAGTAAAAACAAATCACTATTTATACCACTGAAGAGGCTCAAAATATCACCAAACGTCAACGGTAGCATAATGAGGGTCCCTAAATGTTAACTGATGCACTGAGAACTTTGTAAGTGTACAGACAGTTTATTGAAAAGATACATTATAAAGACAATGCGTTCATGTTTACATGCCGCCGCCGTCTTGAAAACCAGTCATGACTTACAGCTGGCGATGCAAACTAAAATCAAAAGCAATTTGCTCAATATATCTGAAATAATCGTACCAATGTAAAACATAACTTGTCTAGTGTACTTACTCAGTGGATAACCATCTGGTCCCTCCGGTCTGGGTCGCCGTCTCCAATTTATTTTCGGAACATGGAAAAAAGTTTCAAGTCCAGCCCTGTTTATCAGAGAGGGGAAATCTTCAGACTGTACCAAACACTGCGTCTCTTGGGTGTCGCGACGCAACAGATCCCACTCCATGCCACCAGTTTCCTGAAGTACGAGGCTGTGTTGTAGCATTGACTACCGGTAGCTCTCTCTCTCTCGTAGCTCTTTCATGGAGCTCCCACAGCTCTTCGTTCAATAAACTGGCGCCCCAGACCGGAGGGACCAGATGGACAGTAATCCACTGAGTAAGTACACTAGACAAGTTATGTTTTACATTGGTGCGATTATTTCAGATATATTGAGCAAATTGCTTTTGATTTTAGTTTGCATCGCCAGCTGTAAGTCATGACTGGTTTTCAAGATGGCGGCGGCATGTAAACATGAACACATTGTCTTTATAATGTATCTTTTCAATAAACTGTCTGTACACTTACAAAGTTCTCAGTGCTTCAGTTAACATTTAGGGACCCTCATTATGCTACAGTTGATGTTTGGTGATAGTTTGATCCTTTTTAGTGGTATAAATAGTGATTTGTTTTTACTTTCCCTGTGCCCCGAATACTAGCGTTGAAGCTAATCAGTGGTCCAAGCTAGCTTCTTTCAAGCTACAAACACATTTGATTAGCATGAAAACATGTCCCAGAGAGCGACAGAGTGGGTACACATCTGTTAATAACCCCTAGTTTTGTTTTGCCTTGTGAATTGTCCTTTTAAGCGGAACCCCCTTTGGATGGTTGAGAATGGGGAAGACAAAACAAGCAATTTGACGACATTGGGTTTTGGTTAATTTTGATATTTTCTTTTTTTTTTTTAACATTTGATAGGCTTAATGCCTATGTAATGTAATTGTATCGTTAGTTTCAGCCCTGAAAATGTTTGAAATTTGCAATCAGAAATGTTTTTCTTTTATTAAAGGTATCAAATTGTTTTTTTAGTTTTTTTTAATTTCTAAGAATATTTATTTGTAACAATAGCCTCTATCAGTTATTTTATCAATACACACATTACTAGTCTCAGTGTTGAACATTTTGGGCTTTAAGGTGGCGCCATGCTAGTAGCTCTGAGTGGATTCTCCTTGGTCATATTTGTTATACAGAGGAAGATGTCCCTTTATCTCGGCTGCCTCCCATTGGTCAATGGTTACTCCAGCCACTTCATTGTACTGTGTGCGCTTGCATCTGCACAACACAGACCACCTGTGAGCTGGGTAAACGAAGCCCTGTTCCATTACAGAGTGTGAGATTGGGCGTGTTTTTGTTTATTTTTTATTACTCATTGATGGTGTGTTGAGGTTGTAGGGGGGGGAGGGGGCACTCTGTCAGGCGTGTTTGCACATCTGCCCCGTCGATTCCATCGTCGGCCCTGAATGCTGATTCTTGCTGACAGCTTGACCGAAGGGCCATGCACGCGTGTGTGTGCACGTACTCTACAGCTCAACATCTCGCTGTGTAACGTTGGTTGTATTCGGTGGCTGGCTTTGTGTGGGAGGAAAAGAGTGTGTGTATTTATAGTAGTACGAGGCTGAATGTTCTGCTGGATGTTGTGTGAGGTCAGTCTCGTGGCCTGGAGCAGTTTCCCAGACTCTTCCCAGGCGCAGGGTTTGCTCCACAGCAACGTGTACCACCAGTGATTAGGAAGTCAGAGGGTGGGGGAAATATGGACAGCTTCTCATCAGACATCTTGATCTGGTTAGTGTCTCTGGCAGAGAGCACTCTCAGGGGTTAGACCAGTAGAAGAAACATCTGATGGGATGGATATGCTTGGTACCTTCAAATACACCTTTTTGAAATATTGCAGATTGAATTAAAAGATTGCTAGAATTAGGTCATTTATTTGCAGAAGTGCATTTGTATGACTTGTAACAACTGCTTTGGCTCAATTTTCACAACAAAGTTTCAATATGAAGAGAGCGAGTGGCAGCCAAAGCCAAAACTATGTTGATTGGTCCGAATGCCTTGGTATTTCTCTTTTCTTATGTGTATATACTATTATGTTACAGAACACAACATGTGTATATATATATATTTCTTTATCCAAAACACAAGTGCACAGTGGAGACTCATTTAGATATATTGCAGTTTTTCATGACATGGGCATATTATTGTGTAACAAGATTATGTTTCAGATTTGGGTGAAAAGTTGTTTTTTAATCTGTGTTTATAAAAATGTGTGTTTTCAGACTGAAGCAATTTATGCAGATGTCAGTATTAAAATAAATAGAGTAAGGGTGACTATTCAATTTTCCTTCATAATTGTTTTATATAGATAATGAAGTCTGACTGCACAATACAGTCAATTATTCATACACAATCGTACCATGATGATTGGGACGCACGCACGCACGCATGCATTTAGCAAGTATGTTTGCCTCTTTGAGCATTAAAGGG